>NC_056732.1:1826323373-1826461068 GCF_019279795.1 Protopterus annectens | reverse complement strand
AATGACTGTACTGTGAACGATGACAATGACCGGTACTGTGAATGAGGACAATGACCGGTAGTGTGAACGAGGACAGTGACTGCTGCTCTGAATGAGGACAATGACAGCTGCTATGAAAGAGGACAATGACTGGTACTGTGAACGAGGACAATGACTGGTACTGTGAACAGGACAATGAGTGGTACTGTGAACGAGGACAACGATTGGTACTGCAAACGAGGACAATGACTGCTACTGTGAACGAGGACAATGACTGCTACTGTGAATGAGGACAATGACTGGTATTGTGAATGAGGACAATGACTGCTACTGTGAATGAGGACAATGACTGGTACTGTGAACGAGGACAATGATTGGTACTGTGAACGAGGACAATGACTGCTACTGTGAACAAGGATAATGACTGCTACTGTGAATGAGGACAATGACTGGTACTGTGAATGAGGACAATGACCGGTACTGTGAATGAGGACAATGACTGGTACTGTGAATGAGGACAATGACTGCTACTGTGAACGAGGACAATGACCGGTACTGTGAATGAGGACAATGACCGGTACTGTGAACAAGGACAATGACTGGTACTGTAAATGAGGACAATGCCTGCTACTGTGAATGAGGACAATGACCGGTACTGTGAACGAGGACAATGACTGTACTGTGAACGAGGACAATGACCGGTACTGGGAACGAGGACAATGACCGGTACTGTGAACGAGGACCATAACCGGTACTGTGAACGAGGACAATGACTGGTACTGTGAACGAGGACAATGACTGCTACTCTAAACGAGGACAATGACTGGTACTGTGAACAAAGACAGTGACTGGTACTGTGAACGAGGACAATGACTGGTAATGAGAATGAGGACAATGACTGGTACTGTGAACAAGGACAATGCCTGCTACTGTGAACGAGGACAATGACCGGTACTGTGAATGAGGACAATGACCGGTACTGTGAATGAGGACAATGCCTGCTACTGTGAACGAGGACAATGACCGGTACTGTGAATGAGGACAATGACTGGTACTGTGAACGAGGACAATGACCGGTACTGTGAATGAGGACAATGACCGGTACTGTGAACGAGGACAATGCCTACTACTTTGAACGAGGACAATGACTGGTACTGTGAACGAGTTCAATGACCGGTACTGTGAATGAGGACAATGCCTGCTACTGTGAACGAGGACAATGACCGGTACTGTGAATGAGGACAATGACTGCTACTGTGAATGAGGACAATGACCGGTACTGTGAACGAGGACAATGCCTACTACTGTGAATGAGGACAATGACCGGTACTGTGAACGAGGACCATGACCGGTACTGTGAACGAGGACAATGACCGGTACTGTGAACGAGGACAATGACCGGTACTGTGAACGAGGACCATAACTGGTACTGTGATCGAGGACAGTGACTGGTACTGTGAACGAAGACAATGACTGGTACTGTGAACGAGGTCAATGACTGGTACTGTGAACTAGGACAATGACCGGTACTGTGAATTAGGACAATGACCGGTACTGTGAACGAGGACAATGACCGGTACTGTGAACGAGGACAATGACCGGTACTGTGAACGAGGACAATGACTGGTACTGTGAACGAGGACAATGCCTGCTACTGTGAACGAGGACAATGACCGGTACTGTGAACTCGGACAATGACAGGTACTGTGAACGAGGACAATGACTGGTACTATGAACGAGGACAATGACTGGTACTGTGAAGGAGGACAATGGCCGGTACTGTGAACGAGGACAATGACCGGTACTGTGAACGAGGACAATTACTGGTACTGTGAATGAGGACAATGACTGGTACTGTGAACGAGGACAATGACCGGTACTGTGAACGAGGACAATGACTGGTACTGTGAATGAAGACAATGACCGGTACTGTGAACGAGGACAATGACTGGTACTGTGAAAGAGGACAATGTCTGGTACTGTGAATGAGGACAATGACTGCTACTGTGAATGAGGACAATGCCTGCTACTGTGAACGAGGACAATGACCGGTACTGTGATGGAGGGGAATGACCGGTACTGTGAACGAGGTCAATGCCTTCTACTGTGAACGAGGACAATGTCCTTGTCTGTGAACGAGGACAATGACTGGTACTGTGAACAAGGACAATGACTGGTACTGTGAATGAGGACAATGACCGGTACTGTGAATGAGGACAATGACCGGTACTGTGAATGAGGACAATGACTGCTACTGTGAATGAGGACAATGACTGGTACTGTGAATGAGGACAATGACCGGTACTGTGAACGAGGACAATGACCGGTACTGTGAACGAGGACCATAACTGGTACTGTGATCGAGGACAGTGACTGGTACTGTGAACGAGGTCAATGACTGGTACTGTGAACTAGGACAATGACCGGTACTGTGAATGAGGACAATGACCGCTACTGTGAACGAGGACAATGCCTGCTACTGTGAACGAGGACAATGACCAGTACTGTGAATGAGGACAATGACCGGTACTGTGAACGAGGACAATGACCGGTACTGTGAACGAGGACAATGACCGGTACTGTGAACGAGGACAATGACTGGTACTGTGAATGAGGACAATGACCGGTACTGTGAACGAGGACAATGACCGGTACTGTGAATGAGGACAATGACTGGTACTGTGAACGAGGACAATGACCGGTACTGTGAATGAGGACAATGACTGGTACTGTGAATGAAGACAATGACTGGTACTGTGAACAAGGACAATAACTGGTACTGTGAAAGAGGACAATAACTGGTACTGTGAATGACGACAATGACTGCTACTGTAAATGAGGACAATGCCTGCTACTGTGAACGAGGACAATGACCGGTACTGTGATGGAGGGCAGTGACCGGTACTGTGAACGAGGACAATGCCTGCTACTGTGAACGAGGACAATGTCCGGTACTGTGAACGAGGACAATGACTGGTGCTGTGAACGAGGACAATGACTGGTACTGTGAACGAGGACAGTGACTGGTACTGTGAACGAGGACAGTGACCGGTACTGTGAATGAGGACAATGACCGGTACTGTGAACGAGGACAATGACCGGTACTGTGAACGAGGACAATGACTGCTACTGTGAACGAGGACAATGACTGGTACTGTGAACGAGGACAATGACCGGTACTGTGAATGAGGACAATGACCGGTACTGTGAACGAGGACAATGCCTGCTACTGTGAATGAGGACAATGACCGGTACTGTGAACGAGGACAATGACTGTACTGTGAACGAGGACAATGACCGGTACTGGGAACGAGGACAATGACCGGTACTGTGAACGAGGACCATAACCGGTACTGTGAACGAGGACAATGACTGGTACTGTGAACGAGGACCATAACCGGTACTGTGAACGAAGACAATGACTGCTACTCTGAATGAGGACAATAACTGGTACTGTGAACGAACACAATGACTGCTACTGTGAACGAGGACAATGACTGGTACTGTGAATGAGGACAATGACTGGTACTGTGAACGAGGACAATGCCTGCTACTGTGAACGAGGACAATGACCGGTACTGTGAACGAGGACAATGACCGGTTCTGTGAACGAGGACAATGACCGGTACTGTAAACAAGGACAATGACCGGTACTGTGAACGAGGACAATGACTGGTACTGTGAACGAGGACAATGCCTGCTACTGTGAATGAGGACAATGACCGGTACTGTGAATGAGGACAATGACAGGTACTGTGAATGAGGACAATGACAGGTACTATGAACGAGGACAATGACTGGTACTTTGAGGGAGGACTATGGCCATTACTGTGAACGAGGACAATGACCGGTACTGTGAACGAGGACAATGACTGGTACTGTGAACGAGGACAATGACCGGTACTGTGAACAAGGACAATAACCGGTACTGTGAATGAAGGCAATGAGTGGTACTGTGAATGAGGACAATGACTGGTACTGTGAACGAGGACAATAACTGGTACTGTGAACGAGGACAATGACTGGTACTGTGAACGAGGACAATGACTGGTACTGTGAATGAGGACAATGAGTGTTATTGTGTAAAACATCCTAAGGACATGCTGGAAACAGCAAGACAAGCAACATCCGCTTACAACAAAGAACATTCTAGCACGGCATCAGCTGCAGATACTACCTCTGCCTGCCAAGATGCTGAAGTTGAATCACTAGTCTGAATGTACTTGCCTTATTGCATGTATTGCTTCTGTTCCATGTAAGCACCATTTTATAAGGGTATTTGTGAGGGGGCTGAACATGTCTGACTTTAATTTTTATACAGTTTTCATGAAAAATATGAATAATCCTCTATTTTGACGTGTCAATGTATATAATTCTATAATAAAACATGCTTAAAATGATGCCCTGTCTTTGTGCAATATAATGAATAATGGGCATGTCCATTCATGCGCTTATTTAAATATGCATATCTTATGTTAATGAGGTGTCCCTGATTTTAAGGTGCTTTGTCCCTGATTCTCTGATCTGGAGGTTGACAGGTATGTTTGCATTTAGCTCCTATGGGATGTTTAAGCTATGCTAAGCGGACGGCCATAATGTGCACGCCCACTTAGCTACACGTAAACATTCCTGAGGCTACTGGAAAGAAGTTATAACTATTATGATATTATTAGGTTATGTGGGTATATCCTGTGGTGTTCTGACAACTACTTTGGACTGCAGTCATGAAATACTGACATCAATTTGACTTTCAGGCTTCTATCCCTCAGGGAGTCCTGGTAATACATATCCTGTTATCTATCAACTTTCTAAGTGTGTGGGGTAATTTTTCAAGCATGTCCGTGATGTAGTTTTATTCCCCCCATCATTTGTGCCTTTGTTAACATGCACAGCTGTGAGGGAATGTTGCCATGCATTTACTTTCAGACGTCTACCCTTATGCGATTTATGCTGATGTATGACCTTTTCTCTATCAACTTTCTATGTTTGTGGGGCTGTGCTTGTGCTTTTTCACTTTTGGGGATTTATCCCCTGTTATGTGTGCATTTGCACACATTTCCTGTTTTAGCAGGTTGCAAAAGTGCCGTACGGCACTTTAGCAATGCAGGGGGTGTGTCACAGAACCTGTAACACACCCCCTGCAGTAAGAAAGCAATGCAGGGGATGTATTACAGGTTCTGTGACACACCCCCTGCATTGCTTTCTTATTGTGTTTTTATTTCAGTGTCCGTGCACACCAAAATTATCATTTTATCATTTCAGTCTCCGTGGACACTGAAATACTGGCATAATATTAGAGCAAGGCTCTAATATTATGCCAGTTCGGCTTAGAAAGTGCCGTACGGCACTTTCTGAGTGCAGGGGGCATGTTTATTGTCCATGCACTACTTGGATACACCCCCTGCACTCATTCACAGTTCATGTCCATTTAAATTAAACAGCAGCATGCCTTCATGCATATGCAAGGCGTACTGCTATTCTAAAGGGACATGAACCGCTCCGTGCAAGAATAGTCCTATTCTTTCACAGAGCTTTGTGAATCCCAGGGTATATCTTATTTATTAGGTCATAAATATTGGGAGATTCCTCAAGATTGCATTTATTAAACCTGTCTTTAAGGGAAAGGGATGGGAGGGTGGCCTGATGGGGTTGGGAGGGTGGCCTGATGGTTAAGGTGTTTGCCTTACAAACACAAGGTGCAGGGTTTGAGTCCCACAAAGGATAATTGACTAGGCTTAAATGGCTCACAAGGGCAGCTAGCTTAGTACTAATCTATGAACCTATGGACCCAGATTCATGTAGACCATTAAGTCTATTTTCATGTTTTGGAAAAAATAATAGAGAAGGTAACATTGGATAAGTGATTGTCAGAATTGGAAAGGTTGGGACTTGAAACCATATAACAGCATGCATATGTTGAAAATAGATTTATTACCACTTGTAACATGATATTCTATAACAGTATACTAACAGCTATGAATGAAAAATTGTGCTGTGATGTAATTTATATAGATTACAACTTCAGCATTTGACAGGGTCATACACAAAACAATGATCAATAAATTAAAACTAGGTATTGATGTACTCTTGATAAGATGGATAGCTGCATGGCTTACAAATAAGACAGGATAAGTATTATACAGTAACTCGACAGATGACATCCTTTTTTATAGTAAGGGTGTCCCACAGGGCTCTGTCCAAAGCCCTTACTTGTTTTGATTGTATCTTTCAGACCTACATTTTTCATCAGAGGTGCTCTACAGTCTTTATGCAGGTGACCTTAAAAATGGGTAAACTGATCACATGTGTTACATATAGGGTATGTCTGCAAAAGAACTTGACTAAATTGACCATTTGGGTGCAAGAGAATAATATGCTGATAAATGCATCAAAAACTAAGCATATGAGACTTGGGAGACATAAATTGAAAGGTGAATACTTAATATAGCGCTCAGTGATTGAAACTGTAGATTCACTTAAGAACCTGGGTAGATGGTTACATCCAGCTTTGAGTCTTTATAATCATATCAACCAAATGGTTAATGATAATTATATAAAAGATTTATATAAACTCTAGGAAATTGGTTACATTAGACCCAAACTTGAGTATGGAATAACAATATGGAAATCTTGTAAGTAAACAAACATGAGTAAACTGGAAAGGGTACAGCAGAACTATACTAAGGTTATCCATGGATGTGAAAATTTAAGTCATTATGAAAAACTAAAATATCTGAAATTGTACAGTGTCTCATAGAGATATTTAAGAGGAGACCTTATTCAGGTATAGAGGGCATTTAGAGATAACTATCTCTGGGAATGTTTTGGGTTATCAAAACGTAGTAGAGAATTATCAGACAACCTATTTTCATGTTTTGGAAAAAATTCTATAGGAATGAAAAGTGTACTAATTGGTTTTCTGAGAAAGCAGCTGATGCATGGAATAGACTACTAAATTACATTAAAGCAAGCGCTAGTTTCAACCTGGACACTTATGGGAACTGTTTTGGTATACTGGCAGGCTAGAAGGGCATTAATGCTCATGCTTGCGGTGGTACAGCGGTAGCATTGTTGCCTCACAGCAAGAGGTTCTCCTGTTCGATTCCCAACTGGAGTGCCTTCTGTGTGGAGTCTGCATGTCCTCCCCGTGGTTGAGTGGCCTCCAAAAGACATGCGTGAATGGGCGTGCCTTTGCTGAAGGTTGGGTGTCGGGCTGGCAACTCGGCACCATAAAAATCGACTGCCAATCATTAGCAGACCGGAGTTCCGCTGTGGTGACCCCTAACTGGGAAAAGCCCAAAAGACAAACAAACAAACAAACTTGAAATATTTGTATGCATGGATGTATTGGTGAGAGGAAATTTGTAAATGCTCAGCATCCACTGCCCAAGTTATATATATACCCTCACAAAGTGTAGTAAAATAAATGCAAGAAATGTTTACAGAAAAAAGAAGGTAATGAAAAAATATGGAAAGTAAAAATGTTAACAGGAAAAGGGAATAAAGAGTTGGAAAAAGAGATTTCTTTAAATGAGCTAAAGTATTAGAACAAGTAAATGTAGATTCTGCTCCAGGCATAGATGGAATAGGGAATGAAATGTATAAAAAATCTAAGGGATTGGCAAACAAAATAAAGATTTTGAATGAATGGTTAAATGAAGATTTTGTGTGTAAAGAATGTTGTAGTGGGATACTTAAATTCATATGGAAGAAGGAAGACAGAAAAGAATTAAAAAATGAACACCAACAGTATTGAATAATAATGATTATAATTCCATTTCAAAGCATTGATGTACTGGGTATGCGTGCGAACGCAAGTCCATTATGCATGCGCAGTACATCAACACGAGGAAGCAGTATACCACCAGCCGTGGAAGAACAGTAATGCGCTGTCATGCAAAGACATTATTTAAGAAAAGTAAGTATTTTTTTCTAAAATAATGTCATTGTATAATAGCAATAACTGACTTTGTGGTTGTGGTATACTGAAATTTACCCATGGTTGGCTTTTTTAAATACTCAGGCTTCACCCTTGTGATTACACCGTGCCAACCATGGGTAAATCTTCAATATGCCACACCACATCATCGGTTATTGCTCAATTACAAGATCTTTATGAAAATAATACAGAATAGATTTGAAACTAAAATGGAAAATATTATGGAAGATAGCATATATAGTATAAAGGGGAAGGGCTGGCAAGAATTATTTATGGTAGACAAATTGTGGATGATATTATGAACAGAAAACAAGAAGCAAATACCATAAGGTTTGGAAGGCTGGAGTAATGGTTAAGGCATTTACCTTACAAACACAAAGTTCAGGGTTTGATCCCTACATGGGGTAATAGTCTAGGCTTAAAATGGCCCACAAGGGTATTTAGCCTGGTACTAAAATATGAACCAATGATAGGAGATCTTAATAAGGCATTTGGCACAACTGGACATGAAGTCTTATGGGTAATAATGATAGAATCTAAGTGAGAAAGTTAGGAAATTATGTATGTCAGCATATAGTAATAATAAAGTAAAATACTTGTAAATGGCTGGTTAAGAGCCAAATGGTGTAAGACAGGGATGTCCAATAAGTTGTATATTCTTTGCATTACTTATAAATGTGATAGTATGTGAAATAAGTTACAAAATGAAGGAGGCCAGGCCTATAACACCTGAAGGGTTAAGAATTCCTCCTTCCCACACTATTTATACTAAAAGTAAAACAAAATACCTCTTCAGTTACCCATGCAAATACAAATTTTAATTCCTGACACATGCCCTATTCCTATCAGATGACATTCATCCAAATCCAGGTCCCATCCCTCCCTCTCCTTCCAAAAATGCTACTTCTCCTACCCTAGAGCACCCTACTCTTCCCAATAAATATATCTCATTTTACTTGATGAATATTAGAAGTGTACCAAACAAAGTCAGTGAATTGCATGCCTGGATTGTCAATCGCAGCCCAGACATAATCAAGCTAACATAAACTTGGCTGAAACCTCAAAACCCTGATAGACATGTTCTCCCTCCTGGTTATAATATCCTTCGCCTAGATCGCCAAAAGAAAAATGGGGGGTGGAGTTGCCATAGTCTACTCCAGCCACCTTACTCTTACATGTCTTAACAAACCTATCACATTCTTTCCACCTGCTGAAATTCTGAAGCCCTTCTCTCTAGAATTAACTGGACTTATCTAACCCAAATCCCCCTCAAGGAAGCAGTCCACTAATTCAACTCTACCTTCCTTAACATTCTCAACAGCCTTGCACCTCTCTGCACAGTCCATATAAAATGAAACATACGCCCAAGGCTAACAAATGCTACTTGCACCCTAATGAAATCTAGAGACATGATGTGGAAAACATGGGTAAAAACTAAGCTCCCCACTGATTTGCAAAAATATATAGAACTCAGAAATCTGACAAAAAAAAACATTATTAAAAATAAAAAAGACTTCTACTTTAACCCTCCTACAGCACAAAGACCAAATCCCAAAAAAGTTTGAAACTCAATTAACCAAATATTGCATCCTGATAACCCTTCTTCTCCCATTCCCTGCCCTAACAAGACACCTGAAGAAATTGCTACCATCTTTAACATCTATTTTATCGAATCCATATCTAAGATGATTAACTCTGACCCCTCTTTTACTAATGCTACTACCTCTAGAATCAACTAGACCACTAACTCCTCTGAACCATCTCCTACTTTAAACTCTTCTAATACTTTTTCCCTTAGATCTGTTCCTACTACCTACATTAAATCTCTACTATCCAAACTAAAACCCTATTCTACATAGCTGATAATATTCCTTCCTACCTCCTTCAGTTAGCAGCTGGCTCACTTGCTCTCCCAGTATCAATCTTGATAAATTGCTCTATCTGTGAGCCAAAAGTGCCTTCTATCTGGAAAGAATTCGACACTCTACCTATACATAAAGGAGGTAATGCCACTGAAATCACTAAGTTTAGACCCACTGCTATCCTCTCACTACTCTCAAAAGTATTTGGAAAAATGCATACATAAGCAAGTCATGCAACATCTACTAGAGGGAAACCTGCTCACACCCACACAACATGGCTTCCACCCTAAACATAGCACTCAAACTACTGCCCTCATATCCTTTCTTAACACTATTTCTCTGGCCAGAGATAATAACAAACTCATCTCTTGCTCATTATTAGATCTTTCAAAAGCCTTTGACACTGTGTCTCACTCTCTTCTTTTGGACAAACTGGCTAACCTTAACTTCTCCACTACTACTGTTGCCTGGTTTTCCAGCTATCTCACTGATTGACTGCAGTCAGTGAGATGGCTTTCTGCTCCCTCCCCTCCTCTCCCAGTTAAAATGGGTGTCCCTTAAAGCTCTATTCTTGGCCGAATACTTTTCAATATATTTACTAATCTACTCTTTTCTTTTTGCCCCCAGCCATTCCTGGTACAATATGCCGATGACTCTACAGTCATCTCCATCACTGACACTCCCTCTGAACTCATCTCTACCACTCAGGCATCCTTTAACTCAGTCAAAACCTGGCTGTCTAATAATCAGCTTATTCTGATCCCCCCCCCCCAAAAAAAAACTCTACTCTTTCTACCTAAAAATGTTAACCACATTAAATCCACTTTCTCTATACTGCCTCTCAATAACACTTCTACCAAAGTTGAATCAAACACAAAACTCTTAGGAAAAAGGGCTATTCAGCTCAGTCGGACAATCCTGGTCAACAAATGTAAAATAAAAATAATAATAATAAATAATTCCAGTTCTGTTAACGTATGCAGATGCCATTGTACTAATTGAAAAAAATTGAATAAAAGAAGTAATAATTTACAGAAATGAGTGTCTAGAGATGATAGGGATGGTTTTAAATAAAGAGAAAAGTAAATGTTTAGGTGAGGTAGTAGAGATCAGTAGTATATATTTTACAATGAATGAAATTTCTGTGTTAGGTATAAAATTTGGGAATAAAGATGTAAGTAGAATTCAGTGGGAAAATTAATAGAATAAATAAAGCAAATATGTCTTTTCTGGAGGACATAAAGTTTAACATTCAGAAAAAAGGCGTATTTGATAAATTCAGTACTGATAGAAAAATAAGATACTTAGCAATTGTATTTATGTTGCCAACAGCATTTGGAAAGGAATTATTGCAGATATTTTTTTCATTCATATGGGATTCTAGATTAAACCCAGTAAAAAGAGAAGTTTTGTGCATAAATAAAGAAGAAGGTGGTTTTGGATTAATTAACCTAGTGGTATGTGCTGCTTCATTAAATTTGTACAAAGTGTTAAAGTGGATAAATGAAAAAGATGATAGATTAGTAGTAAAACTGTATAAATATAAGTATGATCATTTTGGGGTATGGTAAAAAGAGTAAAAGAGAAAAAGAGGTTATAAACGAAGAAATAAAATGTTACCAAGAAAATTTTTTTTTGGAAAATAAAAATTGATGATATAGAAAAAGATACAAAAGTACGGTATAAGAATGTAATTATAGAACATTACTATGTAAAGCTATGGGAAAATCTGGCAGATGAAATATTTAAAGCTATACAAATAAGAAGCAAATGGTTTAATCAGAAAGTATAATGTCAAGATTTTTTTTGTGGAGACTAGTAATAGATAAATTGCCAGTGAAAGGAATATCCCACATAAAAAGAAAAGTGATATAATATGTTTAAATTGTCAAGAAGAGGAAGAGACTACAGAGCATGTGTTTTTGAAATGTAAAAGAGTAAAAACGTTATGGAGAAAACTATGTAAAGACGATTTTTTGAAGATAAAAGAAGTGGATAAAATAAACATGGATATGATTAAATATGGGTATTATAAGTATATAAGCAAAGATAGGGAAAGGAAGTAGATAAGCTATTTTATGTTATATGGGTTATATGGCATGAAAGAACAAATTCAATTGGTAAATGGATTTTAGCAGCAATATTAAATAAAATCAGATGATTATGGAAAAAGGAGTGGGGGGTTCTAATAGGGATGAAAATTTAGCATGATTGTAAAGGAAGTTATGAATGTGTGTAAACAGATTCGTATATTTATATATTTGTACATATGTAAATATTTTGTAAATAAGAGTTATTTTTGTATACAAATAAAGGACCCCTTCTCTTTTTGATATGTGCCATGAGATCATTTACATCCACCTAGGCTACCATCAACTCAAGCAAATAAGACCTCAGTTTAACTTCTCATCTGAAGGACAACATACTCAGGAGTATAGCACCCGTTTTTTGCTGAACTGCAGTGTCAGCAATCCAATCACCTGGAGTGGGAATAGATCCTACAGCCTTCTGGTCTTCCAGCACCAAAAGCAAGTGTGCTACCTGGTGTGCTGCTGAAACTATATTGATGTGGTCCCATGTGAAAATCAGAAAAGGGGATTGATGACAATGACTACTTGCCTGGGTATATTAAGTGGATCACTTACATGTGGATTATGTGGAATCATTACACGTGGATCATGTGGAGCAATTACATGTGGGCTTTGGGGAGCCATTACATGTGGATTATGTGGAGCCATTACTCATGGACAGTGAGTTTAGGAGAGGTATTTTTGTCTTACATAAGGTATATAGATAAGAGTATGGTGAGGAGTAAAAAAGCTAGCTAGTTGGAGTGGATCTGTCTGGAATATTCCAGAACTACTTGTGTGCTAGAAATAACAGATTTAACATCAACTAATATCAAAATGTTTAGGAGGTTTTCAGGGGGCAGCAAACTGCATACAGAGTTATTAGTGAAGGCCGTGGTTATTGGCCATTTCTGGGAAATGGACAGATTGCAATCTAATATATCATAATATATATATAATACATATAATATACATATAATATATAATAATATATTGGTGTAGCTGCTTGTCCCTTTGGATGGAGTGCTCATATCTAAGGTTATTTTTCATATTTGTCAATCTTCATTTGTAAAATGTATGGATGTTGATTTACACCATTGTAAAGTGTAATGAAGCTAGACATGTATTTTTATGGGAGACAATATTTTCAGTACCTCTGTGCGCTTGAAACTGTTTATCTAGCCATTGTATTAGTGTGGCTCAGATACTGCACTTACTAGAGTGTAGACTTGTCAGAGCTTTACTTGTGTAGAGCATTTATTGTTAGAATATTATTTCTTTGCTGCTCACTTTATTGCATTTTTTTAAAAAATGCCTAGTTATTAGTGTGTACATTTCCTCACATATTGGTTTAGAATGTGTTATACCACTTAATTGGTATCAGTATTCCTATATATTTGCAACTGCATTAATCTGTTGAATGTGATAACTGACAAAACTTGTCTTAATTTACATATTATCACAAACTGAGGCATTTATCTGTGTATAGATTACCTAGTTTTTCTTTTCTTTCCACTCCTCTGTTAGCAGCTTTGTATATTTTGCATTTTTTTCTTAACAGTTGCTGTATTTTGTGTTAATATTGATTATTTTTCTTCCCAGCTTCTCCTTTTAATTCTACTTTCCTTGAAACCCCACCAAGCCAAGTTCAATCTATTGGCCTGCAGTGCTTTTTAACAGTACCGGGCAACCTTGGAATGAGTGTTATTTTCAAAATATACAAAAAGTATGTTTTATCCTCCAGACAAAATTAATTGCTAGCCCTTGTTTAATTTCTATTTTTAAGTAAAGCACTCCATCACAGACATTAGGTTGCCCCTCCCCATACTGTACTTTCTAACAGCAGTCTCCCTTTGCAAGCTGTTTCAACTATTTGAAAGCCCTGCTGTTTTTCTAGTATTACTAAACTCTTTCTCCTATAACTTGTGGTCTTTCTAAATCCCACATACTCCTGATTACAAGTGTTTATTTTATTTCAAAATAAAGGTATGCAAAACAAGTAAATCCAAAGTACCTACTGATTTTCTTGATTGTTTGAGGACTTTAGCTGCCCCCCCCCATTCTGTACTTCTAACTGCAATCTGTCTTTATATGCTGTACTATTTGTATGCTCTGCTGTTTCTCTACTTCTACTAAACCTTTTCTCTTATAAATTATTGTCTTCCTAATTTCCACATAACTCCTTGGTAAAATTGGCTTATTTTATTTCAGTAAGACATATATGCAAAACAAGCAAGTCAGAGTACCTACTGCCTTTTCTTATTGTTTCTGTAGACTTGCATATCTGTGAAATCAGGGCCAGCCCTTTTCATCATACTATTGGCTATCTACCACTTTTCTGGTCTATTCTGATCCTCCCCCTCCCACAAAAACAATTGCAGCCTAATTAGGGCCAGTCCATTTCATTATAACCTATAAACCTACTGATAGTCTTCCTTCATCTATTGCCTGCTATGGTCCCCTCCTTGACCCCAATTTCCACCCACCCCCAGTGGTCCTACCTTTATTACAAACAGTAACCACTCCCACCCTTCTAACAACCTATAACATCACTACACCTATACTTCCTCCTACTCAGCTAATATGTACAAGCACACCATGCCTATACCCACTGCATGCACACTCCTTGCATACATCACATCTTACCAAACCTCCACCATTCCCGCACTCAAGCCACTACCACTGTACCACCACACACACCACTACTCATATCCCACCTCTACTCTACTACTCTCTCATCAGATCAACAACCTTCCCAATATACCCTCTATATAGACTACAGACCACAATACCTAAACTAAAAACAACCTACAACCTAACATAACCCTACCACCATACCTATTACCCACAGAGCACAATAAAACACTTCCCTTATAAGCAAGCATATACAGAAATTGATAAAACTAATAATCTCATCCATATCCAACCTAGCACTCACTGGAGATATCCATCTCAATCCTGGTCCCTCAATCTCCAACCCCTCCCCTCATAATCAGACTACAAACCACATCTCCCAAATCACAGTCATTAGAAAGCCAACCGACCTCCTTCTGATAACCCTAAATATTAGAAGTATATGCAACAAGGTGCATGAATTCCATGCCACCATAGACTTCTACTCCCCTAATGTAGTGATCCTTACTGAAACATGGTTAAAACCACACATTACTAATAAGCAAATCCTCCCTAGCAGTTACAATATACTAAGAGTAGACTGACTAAACAAAAAAAGAGGTGGTATAGCTATAATATTTAAGCAACATCTAGACATCCAGATCTTAACGTTAGCAGCTCCCCAAATAGGTAAGGAAGAAATAATATATACCAATCTTAAAATAAACCAAAAATAAAACCCTAAACATAATAGGTTGCTACTTCCCACCTGGCCAAAACATCCCTCCACTTGAAAACCTCCTCAGCTGGACTACCCACCACCTACCCGAAGAAACTTTAATTCTAGGAGACTTCAACACTGACTGGCAATCCTACTCTAGCAACCACCCAACCCATCATGTAAACCTTCATGGCTTCACCCAACTAGTCCATTCACCTACTAGGATAAATAACTCCAACAAACACACTACCCTTGATTGGATACTAGTCAATAAGAGCCCCTAGTAATATATAGCAGGCTGCTTATCTGACAGCTTCAGTGATCACTCCCCAACCTTCCTACTAAGAAAACACCTTTATAAAGCGAAACCCATCATCTATCGTGAAATACGCAAAAAAACTAACTTCAACCCTGTCTCATTCAGCTCATCCCTAAAAGACTGTAACTGGCAACCTCTAAAATACCTCAGACTAGATGACGCAGTTGACTACTTTAATAGAACTATGCAATAGAACCAAAAAGCTTATAAAACAGGACAAAATCCAATACTACCAGTCTGCCCTTACCTCCTCCCAACATAACCCCAAACAATTCTGGTCCTCAATAAACTCCATCCTCCACCCAAGTAAAGTAAGTACACCAACTCCTAACTTAACTCACTCCTCTGAAAATATTGCTACCTCTTTCAACAATCACTTCACACAACCCATACTATCACTAGCTAGACAACACAACCCCCCCATAAACCCACACCATCATCTACAACTAACAATCTCCCCACTAGCTTCTCTTTCTCTCCTGTTCCTACTTCCAAAATAAAACAACTATTAACTAAACTTAAACCCACCAGATTAGCAGCAGACAACCTCCCAAGTGAATACCTTCAACTTGCAGCTGACGCTCTAGCCTACCCAACCTCGAAAATAAAACAACTATTAACTAAACTTAAACCCACCAGATTTGCAGCAGACAACCTCCGAAGTGAATACCTTCAACTTGCAGCTGACGGTCTAGCCTACCCAATATCCAAAATAAAACAACTATTAACTAAACTTAAACCCACCAGATTAGCATCAGACAACCTCCCAAGTGAACACCTTCACCTTGCAGCTGACGCTCTAGCCTACCCAACCTCCAAAATAAAACAACTATTAACTAAACTTAAACCCACCAGATTAGCAGCAGACAACCTCCCAAGTGAATACCTTCAACTTGCAGCTGACGCTCTAGCCTACCAACCTCCAAAATAAAACAACTATTAACTAAACTTAAACCCACCAGATTAGCAGCAGACAACCTCCCAAGTGAACACCTTCAGCTTGCAGCTGATGCTCTAGCCTACCCAACCTCCAAAATAAAACAACTATTAACTAAACTTAAACCCACCAGATTAGCAGCAGACAGCCTCCCAAGTGAATACCTTCAACTTGCAGCTGACGCTCTGGCCTACCCAGTATCACTCTTGATTGACAGATGTCTATCCGAAAGTTATGTTCCCACACTATGGAAAGTCTCACACATAATTCCCCTACACAAAGCAGGCCCATCCACAGATCTAACCAATTACTGCCCCATAGCTATTCTCTCGCCACTCTCCAAAATACTAGAGAGATGCATTCATTCTCAAGTCTCAGATCACCTCCTTGCTAACAACCTCCTCTCCAACACACAACACGTTTTCCGACCCAACCATAGCACTACCACCACCTTACTCACTTTCTCTAACACTATCCTACAAAATAAAAATGTAGGTTATATCTCCTCAGCTACCTTCCTAGATCTCTCTAAAGCTTTCGATATGGTCCCACACAAACAGCTCATCTCTCTTCTCAATAACCTATCCTCTCAACCAGTCATCAACTGGTTTCAGAGTTACCTACCTGGCCGCCAACAAGCAGTTGTTTGGCAGGATGACCTATCCCCCCAACTACCAGTCTCCATAGGGGTTCCCCAAGGGTCCATCCTGGGACCCCTACTCTTCTC
Source organism: Protopterus annectens (assembly GCF_019279795.1). Lineage (NCBI taxonomy): Eukaryota > Metazoa > Chordata > Ceratodontiformes > Protopteridae > Protopterus > Protopterus annectens. The sequence goes on along the minus strand of NC_056732.1, from coordinate 1,826,443,902 downwards.
TATTTTCACCAATAATCTAGCCTCAGCCACAACACATGGCACACTCATACAATATGTAGATGACTCAACCATCATCTGCACAGCCCACTCCCTGATCGAACTACAAAAAGTCACACAGGAAGCATTTTCTTCTATTGAAACTTGGTTATCCGATCTCAATTAATACTCAACCCAAACAAAACAAAAATTACTAATCTTCCAACCCACCAAACTTACCCTAGACAGCTTTCACTTTAACATCACAGCAAAAGACAACACCACCATTCATCCTACAGAACACACCAAATTACTAGGAGTAGAAATAGACAATAAACTGAACTTTGATATTCACATTTATGTGACCATTAAAAAAGTGCACAAAAAACTAGGAGCATTATATAGAAATCAGCAACTACTTACCAAAGCAGCTAAAATTTCAGTAGCAAATTCTCATCTTATCTCTACCCTACTCTACGCCTCTCCAATATTTACTAACCTTAGACAATGCGACCTAAATAAGCTCGAAACCTGCTACAACAAAATCGCCAAATTCACCACAGGGGCTTCTTACCGTACTCACCACTGTCTCTCACTAGCACAACTGAGCTGGCTAGAGCTCCCCCACCTCCTTCAATGGTATCAACTCACACTCGCCCATAAACTAATAAACCAACCACTAAAAGTTCCATCGCTCCAGAATCTACTCCAACCCTACATAATCATGAGACCACTAAAATCCAGCCACAAAAACCTCCTATACAAGTCACAAGAGCCATTAACTCTGCTGGAGAAGCATTATTCTCCTGCACTATAGCCAAACTCTGGAACTCCCTCCCATCCTCAATTACCTCTGTAACTTCTTGCTCCCACTTCAAATCCTTACTAAAATCACACTTAAAAACTTGCCAGATATGCCCTTGCAACCCCCCCTCTAATACCATCCACTCCACCCACCCACTACCTCTCTCAGCCCCCTAACAACCTACTCTTAACAAGCTTGGCTACTCATGTTCCCAGCTACCTACCACATAATAGTAACTTCTTGTAGCAACAACTGTTAATGGCTGTTATGTACCTCAAAAACAGATTGTATCAATTGTTCACTGATGAATCTCAACTATATTTGTAACCATATTTAGTATATGTCACCATATTTTAAAATTGTACTATGTTCTACAGCTGTTTTACATCTATGTTTTATTCTTGTCTTACGTCCTCAGCTGGACTAATGTCTATATTTAAATGCTATGTTTTTTAACTGTGTAATGCAAGTAATACTTAATGTGGAGCTTTTCTCCCCGGGCCTCCGCTGAAAATGGACCTGTGTCCAGTCGGACGCTCCCGGTCAACATATGTAAATAAATAAATAAATAAATAATCTTTCTTGCTATTTTTATTGAGTTATTTTTTGTCATGTATGTTTTAATTCCAAGGGGAAAGCCCTGCTTTTTCTTTAGTAGTCCATCTATTCATCAGCTTATATGTCTGTCTGTCCATCCATCCAGCTAATTAGCTAGCCTTTAAATGCTTATCCTTGTGAAAACCACAGTGGTACTAAGTTGAGTACAGCAGATCAGAATTTCCTATTCCCAGCAACAGTCCTCAGTTTCTCCTTAGGGATGCCACGGGGTTCATTTCCAGGCCATCTAAGAGATATCATTATTTGAGAATACCCTGGGTCCAATGCCTGATGTACCTGATATACCTCCCATTGGAGGAACTCTGTGGGGGGAGCATCACCACTAGGTGTATAAATCACCATGGCTGACTCCTCTTGGTTCAAAAGAGCCATTGGTCTACTCCAAGATCCTCCAGGTTTACCATGCACCTCACTCTGTCTCGGGCAGTAAGCCTAGGAACCCTGTTATGGACCTTAATTTCTTCAGCTTTTGTCTGTGAGTTTAGCTTTTCATTTATTACCCAAATTTCATGATCAAATGTGAGGAAGGGGACACTGACTTACTGGTAAATTGAAAGACTCATCCTAGGACTGTGCTTTTGCTTTAGTATTACCATCAGATAAAAGGGTTGCAGTATCACCACGGCTGTACCAATCCTCTGGTTGATTCCTCTGATCCCCTCTGTTTTCCCTTGGGAAGAAGACTCCAAGGTACTTAAAATTCTGAGGAAGATGATCTCACCTGCTTGCAACCCATTCCTGAAGCCAGATTTAGAAGTGCTGGTTCTCACCCCAATCATTTCAGAGTCAATATTGGGCTGTCCTAAGGCATGCCAGAAGTCAAAGTTGTATAATGCTAGGAAGAAAACAATATTCCCTATTAACAGAAATGCATCCCTTATGCCCCCAAACAGGATATTCTCTAAACTTCAACTCTGCCTTTATATGCTACTCATAAAAGTATGAATGGGAGGAGAGACAAGGCACACCCTAGTTGGAGTCTTGTGCCCACCTTTAGTGTGAAACTGCTCAAAACTCTCTCCCCCTCTTTCTCCCTCATGCTCTAATTACAAATAAATGGACCAAATGGCATGCATCTGCAGCCCTGGAACTCCACACTGGCAACTCCCACAAGACATAATGGGGTGTTCAACCATATGCCTTCTGCAGATTCCCAAAATACATGTAGATATGACTGATAAACTCCCATAGCCTTTCCAATATCCAAGTATGGGCAAAGTTTTGATCCAGTGCTCAACAGTTAGGACATGAGACTCATTGTTTCGCCTGAATTAGAAATGTGGTTATTGGATGGTTGGAGTGTCATATTCAGCACCATGCAAAGGCTTTTCCATGGGAACTGAGTACTGTTATCTCTCTACAACAACAGAACACTCTTCTTTCCCAATTTTTTTGAAAATGAACCATCACCTCAGTTTGCCAATCCATAAATATTTTCTCTGCCTTCCAGAGAGCAATGAAAGTCCATTAACTATGACACCCCAGCAATATCCACTAACTTTATCTCATCCGCTTCAGCCTTGCCACTACAGAGATGTTTAGTTGCAGTTGCCTCACCTACAGTAATGGAACCAACCTCACCAGTTGCTACTGATACTACCTCCTTAGAGGAATACATGTCCACTAGATTCAGGAGTTCCTTAAAGTAAACCTTCCACCTCCTAACAAATTCCCCAGTCATGATCATTGCTTCATCACTCTTGCTGAGAACAGCATGGACAACGCCCCCATTCACCCCTCCTGAGCCACCAGATCATTTCATAGGTTCATAGGTTCATAGGTAGGTAATAGACTATTGGCCCTAGGGCCTATAAAAGCCTAGCCAAAAAGGTACCCTGGCTTTCGCCACCCAATAAAATAATTTTCTTGTGCTCCTGTCAAGCAGAGCCACAGAGGTGATCGTCGGGGTGAATTTCCCATTTCTTGTCCAATCATCAAGATTTTTCTTGAAAAGTGCTAATGAGGAGCTTTGTTTGATATAGATAGGTAGTTTGTTCCACAGTATGGGAAGTCTCTGGGACAAGAATCTATCCCTCCAGCATGTTCTGTTATTGTGGTGACAAGGTTTAGGTCCCTAGAGTGTGTAGCTCAGAGGCATTGGGATTTCTTTAAGTGGAGCATGTCCAACAGCTCTGGGTTTGACATAGCTTTGTATGTTAGGCAGAGACCACCTCTGAGTAGGCGATATGCGACGGAGTAAAGCTGGAGTTTTTTGAGATGGTCTGCATAGGGCATCTGTTTGAGGCCAGTAATCCTCTTTGTGAGGTATTTCTGTGGCCTTTTCAGTTGTTGTAGATGTACATACCAAAAGGGGCATTGTACTCTATAATGGGTCTAATGAGTGACGAGTAGAGAGGAACAATGACCTCTTTTTTCCTGGATGAGAAATCTTTTGTGATGAGGTGTGCCACATAGACGGATTTCCTGACTACTGTGGTGATGGGATTATCAAAGGAGAGTCTACTGCCCACCTGTGTCCCAAAGTCTCTTATCACACTTTCGGTGTTAAGTAGACTACCACCTATGTGGTAGTTCATGGGTACAGAGTTTTTACCAAAGGGGATGACAATGCACTTTTTGGCATTGAGCTTGAGGCCATGGCTTTGACACCAGGCATCTGTCTCAGTTGCTAGAACTTGTTTGAGAGCATATGATAATTATTCTTCATGGCCTTAGCAAATGTCTCCACTACTTAGGCCTTCACATTATCAACTGTTGCAGCTGCAGCCTTCCTGACCTGTCAGTATTTAATGATCAAATGTATTTATTTATTTGTTTGTGAGATAAGCCCACTGGACAGAAGTGTCCCTTTCCAGGAGTGCCCTGGGAGCACTGTCTGGTTACACAACTGGCTCAGAGTTACACATTAAGGAAAGTAAGGCTAGGGGAATCAAACTCTGGACTACAATAAGCAGCTCATGAACAGATCACATCAGTAATCCTCTGCACTAACTGCCAGACAAATCCAGAAATCTACTATTGTTACTGCACAGAAGGATTTTTATGTTACTTCATGGCTTCCAACATCCACATCCATATTACACGATCGAATACTTAGATGATCGAACACCTAAACATCGAACTTGTAATATCAAACCCAATAATGTCGAACTCTGCAGGAAAACACATCGGTCGGCCATGGAAAAAAATAACTTTACACCCAAACTAAGTGGGGGGCTTCACCCCCACACCCCTCAACATGGGGGAGGCTGTGCCCCCATACCCCCCTAACTAAATATACCAACTTTGAGATTGCTCTACAGTAGACAAAATGGCAAAATCCAGTGAACGACCAAGGGAAATCTTTCCCTGCATTAAGTTGGCCATTTGGTGTGTTTTGCTTTTGATATTACAAGTTTGATGTTTAGGTGTTTGATCCCCTAAGCATTCAATCTTGTAATATAGACCCCATCATCCCTAGTGTCCACCAGGTGATCTTAGGGTTACCACCATGACAAACCTGAACCACCTTTTTTCCACAGCTCTTTGCCACTACTGAGGTATTGAATGTGGTTTATTCTGACTCCATGCCTGCTATCTTTCCCTGAGATATTAGTGAAACTCTTCTGGTAAAGAAACAGAAATGCTGCACAGAAGGACATTTTATGCATTCTTAGGACATCTCTGCTACACGTCTGTATTTCTTGGGTCTGTCCACCTACATCCTGGTCATCTAGTCCAACTCACCATTGAAGGGTGATCAGTTGAAAATTCTATCTGAAAACAAAGGTTGTGATGTGAAAGATAAGGGGTGCACATAAGCAGACCCATCAAGGAACAGAAAGAGGATAATCAGAAGTCTGAAAAAGGAGAGGGACAAACATGGTACTGTTACAGGAAGTTAATACACCACTGGCTAGCAAGCCCCATGTGGCATTTTAATTGTTCCTCTTAATTCACCCTATAATATGCACAGTGTTTAGTTAAACTACCAATCAGGATGACCTCTTATGACAGAGACTCATTGGCCCAACTTCAACAGCCTTTTACAGTGGCCAACTAAACAGAAGGCTCCCATTGAGAATTCTCGACATCCAATCACATAAGATGCCTCATTTTGGTGGGCCATTGGTTTAGTTTTTTTTTTTTCAAATTTGAACCTATTAATTAATTCTGTCTTTGCTCATCTTATTACTGTAGATATGCTGATGATATAAAATTATGATTACAAAGTTGTATATAAATGCTGACACTATGATGCTTTTATTCATTTAACAACACTCATCTGCCAAAGTTCATAGTAAACTTATTAATAAGCCACAATAAGTTCATATGACTCTTTCCTTGGACAAAAACTTTTTTTGACTCCATGCTTGGTTATCACACTTTGCTCTGGTATTTTGGATTTTTAGTTCTGACCTTGCTAGTGGCCCTTTTGAGTCAATAGCACAAGGCATCAGAGTGGGCTTACCTACAGGGTGCTTTTCTGGTGTTTTTTGACATTCAATTTTTTTTTTGCTAAATATTTTTATTAATTCAAATAATTGACAAAAATATTACACAGGAAGATATATAGAAATTCCATTAATACAGAAAAAAGAAATACAAAATTGTCAAGAAATAATAATAAACAATAAAACAATAAAAACAGATTATTTACAATGTGTCTACTGAAATATTATAACTTCTAAGTACATGTTTAACATCTAATTATAATCAAAAATTAAATAGTGTCCATTTAATCAGTAGTCTCTTTAATTTTGTCCAGGAATTTAAAGAAGAAGTTATTCTAGTGGATTTTTGCTTAATGGTTAAGATCTCCATATGACATGTTTCCATTGCAATATTAAAGAATTATTTCACAGTTGGTATAGTAGTTGTCTTCCAATTTTTTATTACTTTTCTTGCAATTATAAGTAGTGTACAAAGAAGATGGTGATCATTTTTTTAACACAAGAGGGTAGTGGTGCCTTAAACAGAATTAATTATTTAGAATTTATCACTGAATAAGGCCTGTAAGAAAATTAACATTACTCCAAAAGGGATTAATAATGACACATTCATAAAACATGTTGCCAGTCAGCAATAATATCTCATCCACATCTCCAGCAGCCAGTATTTTTTAGAAATCAATTGTACTTTATGAGTTGTAATAAATGCTTTATGTAAAAATTTCCATGAGAAAAGCCTCCATCTCAAGGAAGCTGAAGTTTGAATTGTGGATGTTAAAATCATTTTTTCACTATCACATGGATAATAGTGATTGATATTTACAAAATATTCCCAATAGTTATCTTTACAAAAATCCATTTTGTTTTTTTTTCAATTCTATAAAGACTACTTTTCTCTGGAGTATTATGATAAGTAAAATATATCAAATATTCTATTAGTTTAGGAATCTCATTTTTAATAGAAAATTGCATCAAAGATAGCCTGTTCTCTAAAGCATAGCTACAATTTTGTATATCCAGCCATAGATCTGAACTTAAGTTGAATCTGTATAGAATATGATCTAGTGATAGCATTTTTTTCATTTTCCATTAATTGAAACCAAAATGTTAACTGTTTGTCTTTAAGAATATGCATTAAAATGTATTAAAAGTAATAACAACATTTTGAGTATATTCTAGTGGAAAAATTTAAAAAAATGTGTATTCTGGGATTTTATATGCAAGATGTTGAAATGAGGGATTGTCATGGCAATATAAGTTGAATTAATTAATAATTTTTGTTTAGCAAGTATATGATCTATTTACAACCAAAGAAAACTGTTGTTACAGATTTTGTTATAGCAATTAGCATATAATTGATTATTTTTTGTGAGTATATACTCTTGTATAGCTTTCCATTTAGCAGAGTATTTTTTATTTATCCATAAAATGATTGTTTTAATCATGGCTGATCTAGAGGATACATCTATATCAGGCAAACGTATTCCACCATTACCAGGTACAATGATGATGCTTGAGTGCTACCCTAGATTTACTGGTGTACCAAAAAAAATTTGAGTATTAAAATATTGAAATTTTTTATATATTGTTTAGGAATAGGAAGAACTAAGGATTGAACTATATATAACATTTTAGGTAATATTATCATTTTTATAATTAGTAATCTCTCATCCATTGTAAAAAAGAAAATTATTCCACTTTGTTATAAGGACTTTGATCTTATCTAAGATTTCACTGCAATATATAAGTATAAAACAGCCTTCCAATAGACCAAGGACATGGACACCAGAAATTAGTGCTTTCCTCCACTTTATTTACAAGAACTTCTTTAGAAAAACTCTAATACACCCACTAGAGCTGTATAAATAGCAATCATATAAATCACATGACTGATTTAGACCACTAACTATTCAAGTATTTCATTTCTAATAAAATATAAATATTCTTAAAAGAACAAAACATGTCAAAATAATGTGTATATTTAACTAAAACACGTTTTATTAATTTAATTCTGTAAGTTGAAACTAAAAAAAATATATTATTCATGAACTAAGTTATGAATACTATTTCAATTGTAAAAAAACATGCAATACTGATGGTTTCATTTAAACATGGTGCATGGTCTGCAGCCAGATATATATGCCAAAAGGACTCTTTACATTCAAGTAAAGTTTTAAAATCACATGAAAAGCAGTCATCTGAAACACTATCAATAATAAAAACAAATATTTCTTAAAATCTGAACATGCAGCAGCATGCCTGGCTAAAGCATTAGTAAAATCCTTCTTTTTAATGGCCAATTGATGTTCATAAATTCTACATTTCAGACATCTAGTGATCTTTCCAATATAAAAACTGGGACAGGAAAGACAAGTTGCAACATACACTTCTGCTTTGCTGCTGCATGTATAATAACCTTTTGCCCAAAAAGTCCTATTAATGTGATTAAATCTAACTGAAGAAGAATTACTAATGAACCTACACTGTCTGCAGTTCATCCAAGAAAATGTACCCTGAGTCTGCAAAACATTTCCCCTATTTATTTCATGTTGATTTAATCTCCTTTCTAGCAGACATTTGATGTTGTTAAAAATGAATTTGGGTCAGATCCCTATTACCTTGACCACATCTCTATTACCTAATACACTTTTCCAATTGTTGACAATAATGTCTCTTAAAAACTACATCTCGTTCACTATTGGTAAAGGAAAGGCACATGAAAAGTTATTGTCTTTTAAAACCTCACCATCACTTCTTACAACTGACTCCAAATCATTTATGTCAGCTCTTAAAATAGGGCAAGCTACTCCACTTCTAAGTGTGATGACCTCTTGTTCACTTTTCTTTGAGCCAGGTCCGATCATAACCCCTAAGCTCAAAAAGCACCTCAGAGTGATAAACTCATCCAAAAAAGTCATATTATCTGATGTTAAATGGCTCAGCCTAATAATCTGACCCTTAATCACCCCCTTCTTCATGTGAGGTGGATGCAGGCTATCCCTATGTAAATACTGATTAACAAAAACTGGTTTCCTATAAATACTACTAGTGAACATATTGAGTTGAAAATCATACGTCAAATTTAAATCTAAAAAATGAATACTATCACCAAAACCACTGATACTAAATTTTAAAAAAATCAGTGGTGCCATTCAAATAGGAAACAAAACAGGCAAAATCCTCATATTCACCCTGCCACAAAAAATAAATAAATAAATCATCTATGTAATGATGATATGTGATGATTTTATTATTTAATGATTGCTATTTATACAGCTCTAGTGGGTGTGTTACAGTTTTTCTGAAGAAGTTCATGTAAATAAAGTGGACGAAAGTGCTAATTCCTGGTGTCCGTGTCCTTGGTCTTTTGGAAGGCTGTTTTGTGTGTTGTGGAATTTTTCAGTTTCAAAGTTTCAAAATATATTAAGTATATCTTTAATGTTTTTAGTTAATGTTATTCCTAAATATTTTGTCATCCTTAACTAGATATTTTGAGTGGTTTTCTGAAATGTTACTGACACATGAATTGGTACACATTTTTTTTTGTCTTATTTTTATTAAATTTTAGAACTGAAATGGATTGAACTTTTTTGATAATTTTAAAAAAGATTAATAAGAGAGATTGTATTGTGACTTAATGTTAATCGGATATCATCAGCAGATAAAAGTAGCTTTGAAGATAAATTGCTTCCAAAATGAATTCCTTTAATGTCAGGATTCTCTCTCTAATGTAATTTGCAAAGGGTTCCATTACTGAGGTAAACAATAGTGGCAATAGTGGACAACCTTGTTTTATAACCTTATTTATGTGACTTGATTGAGATAGATATTAACCATTTTTATATAGGCTACTGATTTTTCATACAGATTATTGATAAGCTGTTGAAAATCAGTAGGAAAATTCATTCCTGTAATACCAGGAGAAGCTAATCCCAACTGACTGTATCGAAGGCACAATTAATCTCTAAACTTACTAATATTAACTGTTCCTTTATATTATTAGTATAGTCAATGATGGATAAAATTATTTTAATATTATCATAGGTATTCCTATTCTTTATGAAGCCAGTTTGATCATTATTGATTAAGTGAGGTCAAATTTGTTGAATTCTATTCAGTATAATGGACATAAACAATTTATAGTCAATGTTTAACAATGAAATAGGTCTATAGGATATACATTCTGTTGAGTTCTTATCAGATTTTAAAATGGGGGAAATTAGTTTTTACTTCCATGAAGGAGGAATTATTTTTAAACTTTTAGCTAAATGAAAAACATGTAGTAGAATATTTAAAGCAGTTTTAGGCATCAATTTATAAAGTTCTGGTATTATTCCATCATTGCTGGTACTTTGTTGGTTTTCAATTTAGATATTTGACTAGTAAGTTCAGACATAGATATGGGTTTATTTATTATTTCCAAATGCTGCTCCATTCATTTACTTTTAGTATATTTGTTAATAAATGCTTTAATTACCTCTTTGGCGTCCCTAATAGAGTTGTCTTGATTGAGTTTTTGAAAGTGTGACCTAAACTTTATAAGTATGTCTTCTATAGCAGTAACTTTTTTATTTTTATCCTTACTATCCTTATTATATATCACTTTTATTTGATTTGATTTTATAACCATTTTAGTTATAGTAGCTAGCCTATGTAAGGATTTGGGATCAGTAGAATAATTTATTAATTTCATCTTCTCCATGTTAATTTTAACTTTGTGGTTTAAGATTTCGAAGTATTTACTTTGTAATTTGTTTATCTTTTCTAAATGTGTACTATTATTGGCTTGACATTCTAGTTTTAACCTATCATTTTTTTCTTGCAAATCCTTTAAGTCTTTATTCCATTGCTTTCTTTTTAAAAAGTACCAATTTGTAATTCTACAATATAGATATGATTTCAGAGTGTCATATATATACATGTATATATATATATATATATATATATATATATATATATATATATATATATATATATACTTCTGATGTATCATTTGGTTTATTAAATTATAAATACTTTTTAATTTCTTTAATCAAATATTCTTTAAATTCTTTTAAGTCTGTAATATAGGCCAGAATTCGTTTAATATGAATGCTATTGTTGTGATTCATATAAAGATCAAAGGTTATGGCATTATGATCCAAAATTGGGCAAGAAACAATTTTAACTTTATCTAAATTATTAATCAAATCATTGAAAAAAAAAGGATTCTATCAGTTGTGGAATGTGATACATGTCTATATGAAAAATGAGTAAAACGAAGAGAATGTTTAACCAAGTGTTCACTTGAATGTTTAGTATTTAATTTCTTAATAAAGTTTAGTAAAGCTTTAGCAGTTGCTGAGATTTAGCATTTCCCCTTAGTGTCTGAGTCATCATGTAGTATACAGTTAAAGTCACCAGCAATAATAAGGCTTCCCTTAGAATATGGTAAGATCAAATCCAAATGTGATTTAGCTGTTTTAACCCCTAATGCAGGAATCCAATATAAATTAACTAGGACATATAATTTTTTGTTTAATAAAATATTGACTAAACAAAACATCCCTTTTTCATCATTATAAGTATTTAAACGATGTGGTAAAGATAATGAGTTGTTCCATAAGATATATACCCCTCTTTTCTTTTGTGCAAAGTGATAACTAGCTATAACTGTATACTGTTTGTTGTTAATTCTAGTAACATCCCTTTTTAAAAGATGAGTTTCTTGAACAAAAACAATTTGTGGTGAGAGTAATTTTAAATATTTATGAAAACTCTCTTATTACCATTATTCATTCCATTTATATTTATTGATAAATATTTTAAACTTATCATCTATTTAAATCCAGAGTTATTCCATATGTGAATATCTGTAATGTATACTAGAGAATTTCATATGTACCACTAGAAAATGATTATAAATTGAGAATAATATATTGTAATTTAATCTTTTAAATATAAAGAAATAAATACTGAAGGTAGACACCAGATTAAAAATGATTATATCAAAAATTAAAAAAAAAATAACATTCTAACAACCCAACCTCTCATGGAGTAGACAACTTTGGACTTAGAATATCTCTCCAAGCCATGCTATCCCTCAAAAGAAGCAGAGAGAACTCCACTCCACCATTCAAGTTCTAAATTTAACTTAATATACTTATTAAGTAAAATTAGTGTTATTATATGTTGTTATGTTTATATTTAAGTAACTCTCATAATTAATTAAGCTCTATCAAAATAGGAACAGACAGGAAAATACAAATATGAACTCATACTAGTAATAGCCAGATATAAAGATATTGAGTAGGTATTTGAAAATGTATGAATTATGTTATATTTCTTAAGTAACAAGAACATAACCATAGCTATCTTAATACTATATCTCTAACAAGCTTTATAATAATAAACCATTAATCAAATATCATGTTTATTAGCTGTAAGCGTAATCTAATGAGATTAATTAACCCAAGTAGTAAAATTCTGAATACTAATTAGAATGAAAAAAAAAAAGAAAAGAAAAAAAAAACATTTTTTATTTGTGACTTCATTGCTGTTATTCTTTAATCATTCAAGCTGTTTAGGCCAATAATAACCATATTGTTTAATTTTCATATTCCTGTATAGATTTCTTTGTAGTTTAACTATAATTGCCATTGGATATAATAGCTCATAGATTAAAATTCCAACACACAAACTAAAAGTATCTCTAAAGAAAGAGAGAGAAAAAAAGAAAAGCATATAAGTCATTTCTTTCACAATTACAAACACTTAGTAACAGAGTACCAGTAAGGGCATCCTGGTTTATACATGCACACTTATACTGTAAGGTTACCACCTGTCCCACTTTGCAAGGGACAGCCCCTCTTTGAGCAGTTGTGTCCTGCAAAAAATTGTAAAAATGGCAAATGTCCTGAGATTTTAGGATAAAATTATTTCCTATATATTATGTAATAGTTGCATAAAACAGTTTTTCTGTATCTGAAACACCTAAATGTTATAAGAAACAGAATAAGCAACTAAAACGCTACAAGAATAAATGTTTATTTAGGCAAAAAAGTGAAGTTCTGTCCTTTGTACTGGCCGTGGGTATGTTTTGACCTGCAAAATCTGACATTTGTACCAAAAATGTCCCACTTTGAGCATTTGAAAAGGTGGCAACCCTAACTGTGGCTAAGAAGATGATATTTCACTTATTACTATGCTGACCAGTTAGGTCAGAAAAACTAGAAAAACATCTTTGAGTCTCTCAACAAATACTAGAAATATTAATACTGCTGCAAGGTATGAATGATGCTCCGTGGTATAGAAATGCGGCATTGATAACATAGCCAAAATTAAAATCATTTCAAGGGCGTGCCTAAGCAATCTAAGTATTTAGAATCTCCATGAGTTTATAAAATCTAAAGATATATGATTTAGTAAAGTAATAAACTTAATAAATGGGTATAGTTACTTGCTATTGGGAGAAGATTTGTTTAAGAATATTTCAAAAATCAAACAAGGTATTTGACTGAAAATAGAATGAATAACCAGCAAGCTAAGTGTCATGCAAGACAGATGTTGTTTTATCTTTTTTTCTTCTTTCTCTTTTCCTTTCTTTCTTCCCGTAATTCCTTTTTTTCCTTTTATTCTCCCCTACAACACTTTTCCTAAGAAAAATAAATAACAAAAAACCTGTCACAGAATGTTTAAAATGGCATTACACAGACACAAATGGTATCAGATACTAGCATGCAGTCAGTATGCTTTATCTGTAAAAAAGCAAGGTTTACTGTGTATTCAGGAAAAACAGATGAATTACCTATGTTTTAGGAATATCAAGTGGTAAGGTAGAGAGACAGCAGGGCACATTTGGCAACAATGACTGCAGGAAGATCAACAGTTCATCCCAGTGAGAACACCAGATTTGGGTTTCTGAAATATCAAGCTCAAAATATTGTATGAGAATACAGTAATGTTTGCTAAACAGGTATCACGAGTGCTTTGAGCATTCACTATAGTGGACAGGAAGCAGGTGTGTGAGGGCATCTGTCCAACATGTCATCAATACAACACACCTCTGTAAGTACAATAAACTACAAAGGTGAGCCCTGGAGTGCATTCCTTCTTTAGCTAGATCAAACACCTGTAAGGTTATAATAATGAGTTTAGATGATATATGAGAACACCATCATTACTACAGAGTTCAGTTTCTATTTTGTATTATTTTGTTTTTGTTAACACTTATTAAGAATACTTTTTATATTTTAACATTTGTACGATTTTTACCGCCAAAGCCATTCACATAAATATGTTCTAAAGCAGTTGTTTTCAAAGGATTTCCACAAGTCACATGCTTCTGTACAAATCTAAACAGCTTCTGGGTTGGATTGGATTTCTGTTATAATATCTTCTTAAATGCCCTTGTGTTCTATATTTCAGCAATGTTTTTGTTTTCTATACATACAATAAATTAAATGCAGTGCTCAGGGCATAAATTAATCTTTCAAATTGACATGTATACCATCTCAATGCATGTATATTTTCCATTAATAAATTTACAAGAAGAAACAATTCTAGCACAAAATGAACTCTTTCCACAAGGAAATTTAGCCCTTATGAGACATTATATCTATAGTTCAAGAGATGTTAAGGTGTTTAAAATATTTCTTAGTCAATAATTAAATAACTACCCCAGATTCCTAATAGTTTAAAGGGACACTAGCTCAGTAACCCTCTAAGCTACAATACATATGATACAGTCAGCCATTCAAACTTTTGTGAACCACCTCAGAACAGTATCAATATCAAAGTGTGAAACCTACTGCCTAAAATTATGATATGCCGCAGATGTATTGTAATACATCTAACAAGAACAGTTAACTGGACCATGGATGCAGTTGCTTTGCAATTTTTTTCTTCTGCTGAAATATTCCAGCTTCTGCAGATTGTTAAACAGAAAATCTTGTACCAACACACCGCAATGTTTCCTTACCAATCCCACCACCTCACAGAACTACAAGACACTCAATAACACACCGTCACTAGATGATGTCATTATTGGATTCAGGAAACTGGAGTTAACGTTCAATTCTTAGGCGGGAAGCCAGAAGTGGTTAAAAGACAAAAAACAGCGCAAGCCTATATTTTAGTTTTCAGTTAGATTCCTCTAAATTTGAGAAATTACATTTTCACTGTTATTCAACTTCATAAAGGCACACAGTCTCAAAAAAAAAAAAAAAAAAAAAGATAATCCATCATCCCACAGAGAGCCCCAAACCAGCAGTAAACACGAATGCCATCATCACTGCCAAAGCGCAAAAAGAATCTGCTAAAACACACAGCTACTCCACACCTCTGTCAGAACACAAAACGCTACCTTAATAGAAACTTCCAGTAAATCCAAACCTCACATATCCATCATGTCCATGTAGAAGCCCCACACTTACCATATCTTCAACACCTGAGATACTCAAACCAACAGAACCACGGCAAATCATCACAGCTCCTCACTACTGCTAAATAAACTGTGTCAAGCAATCCTATACAATGTAATATACACCAATCTAACACACCATCCAAAAGAACACTAATCCTTAACCCCATAACAAGAACAAGTAATTCCTTCTTTACTACTAGGAAAAATAAAAGAAAAACAGAGAACCCACCTTATCCAAAATATCAGTGCAGAACCATCCAAATATCCGGAGTGTATATCATGCCCAGAAGAGATCCGTTACAGTCAGGAGATTCCAGTGACTCAGACTGAATATAATAAGCATCATAAATATATCTGTGAATGGCAACCAAAGAGACTAGAGCAATCAAAAAAGCCAAAACACAAAGCACGTCACATGCTAACAATTGAACTTAACCAGAGACATATCTATAAGAAAACAAATTACAATAGAATAATGCCCCTTCAAAAACACAGTCGGAACACCAAGAAATATTAATAAGAGGCTGAGAAGTGGAGAAAAAGATAAAGAAATACTATTGTTTAAAAATGCAAGGAAATATTATAAAAACATTATTACCACGGTTCTACAAGGCAATTAACATTATTACAGTGCTAGCATTAACAGTTTGATGAATGAGACTGCTATGTACTTTCATAAACCCAAATACTTCCAAGGCATAATTATGGAAATCTTAAATAATAATAATCTTTAAATAGATTTATATTAGCATAAAAAAGCTTTAAAACTGATAAAAAGGTTACCTTGTATTTGCAGTAGTATGAAGAGAGAAGAGTAACTTACTGAACTATTTAGTGTTGTGAGCTAATCGAAGGAAGGACACTGAGGAAACTCAGAGCTAAAATATATAACATTAAGTATCCTGTTTTATGTTTATTTTGTTCTTTATTTCTTTGTTATTTATAGCACTTTGTGTACTGTGTATTTTTCTAGCTAGTTTCACTGTGTGTGAGGTATTAACTGGAAATTGTCCACTTTTATTAAGCATCTATTGGGTTGTTTGTTTCTGATAACTTGCTGCAGTTAAACTCTTTTTTCTAGAGGCTCCTTTAGCTGTTTAAAACTTTCATTTAAAGGCTCACTGCTGGTTTTCAGCTGTGAGAAACATTTCTGCAGTTTGTTCTAAGTAGTGGGGATATTTGTAGCATTTCCATATTCAGGCTTGTATTTGGGCCTAGTGTTTGTGGAGGCTGTGTGTCTGAGCACATATTCAGGGACATCTTGGTTTAGCCAAAGCCATCAGGCATTTCAGTGAGGGAGAATTGTTTGAGGTCATTGGCTGACTGAGGTCACCTGGACTACAGCTTAGACTAAGCACCTCATTGGTTCTTTTGAGATTTCTTTCTTAAAAACTGTGTCAGGTTTCAACCTTCTCTTACCTAAGAAGTTCAGTTGTGGAAAAAAAAAATGTATCTGCTTTTACTGTATTTGTGTTTCTTCCTACTTTATTTTGCATTTGCGTCATCTTAAAAGTACTCAATTGTATTTATTACTGCTTGGTGTAACTCATTCTAAGCCTTTTAGTTTAAGCACTTGGGCTTCAGACCAGTTGTTTTACATTAAGAAGGTCTGTGGTCTGCACTGTAGTGGCAGAACAGGTAGCTTACATCCTTCTAAGTTGGGAACTGCTGATTGAGGGCTCAGTGTCTGTTATTCTAAAAGTGTATTAATTCTGGTTTAAGCACTTGGGCTTCAGGCCAGTTATTTTACATTAAGAGGGTTCGTGGTCTGCACTCTTGTGGGAGTAGAGGCTGACTCTGCCCTTCTGAGCTGGGAATTTCTGGGTAAAGGCTTATAGTGCCTGCATATCTAAACTGCTTCTTACTGAAATTGGTACACCTTGTTTGCTGTAGCGTAGATTAGATCCAGGCCTGCTGAATCTAGCTTTGTTTGTATAACTTGAGCACTAATCCAGGCATTCTTTAAAGTATTCAATTGTATTTATTACTGCTTGGTAGTAACTTGATTAAAGTGTAGCTATCATTCTAAGACTTTTGGAATAAGCACTTGGGCTTCAGACCAGTTGTTTTACATAAGGAAGGTTTGTGGCCTGCACTGTGGTGGCAGGACAGGTAGCTTACATCCTTCTAAGTTGGGAACTGCTGATTGAGGGCTCAGTGTCTGTTATTCTAAAAGTGTATTAGTTCTGGTTTAAGCACTTGGGCTTCAGGCCAGTTATTTTACATTAAGAAGGTTCATGGTCTGCACTCTTGTGGGAGTAGAGGCTGGACTCTGCCCTTCTGAGCTGGGAATTTCTGGTTAAAGGCTTATAGTGCCTGCATATTTGAACTGTTTCTTACTGAAATTGGTACACCTTGTTTGCTGTAGCATAGACTAGATCCAGGCCTGCTGAATCTAGCTTTGTTTGTATGCTTGTTGTTTGTTTGCTTGTTATTTCCCTGAAATGCTAATTCCACCTAAAATGCAGCTTTTCAGCACTTCTGTGGATTCCTAGTGATATCTGCATTGCTTACTGTACTTATTTCCTTGTTTCACTTGAAACAAAGTTACTGTTTGTCGTTTTTGCATTTAAGTTACCTGTAACACATTGCATTTAAGTTACCCGGCACTTGCTCACTAAAGCAATTATATAAGTCAACACTAAAAAATTAAAAGCACTACACCCTCACAAACTCCCCTTGAGTACCTTGTTCCCCATTGGCCCTTTTTTCAATTATAAAGGAATTCCCAATACTATTCTAGCATGTCCAAAGGTCAGTTGTCAATCTCCTCTCTGGTCCAGCTGGTGAATCTGGGAATCTTGAGGCAATGTTACAACTGCCTCATGTACACAGACAACCCTCTCCGCCTCCCAACAAATTCCAACACATGTGAGAGATGCAACCATATAGCCAAACTGGAGGCTAAGCTCTCTCAACTCAGTACTGGCGTAACCAGTCAGGAGGAGAAGGAAACCACACTCACTACAATTCCAGTCTCACATAGACCTACCAAGACAGCAAACCAAACACATAAACACACAAAAACATACTCAGAGGCATAAATAAAAATCTGCCTAAGCAGCAGAGACCTCCAAAGCAGACACCCAAGCAACCGCTACCCCAAAACAAAACACGGGCAACACATAGCTCACAAAGCCAGTGTGCCAAACAGTCAAAGCCCTTAAGGCTAAACAACACACCTGATACACTTGTAATAGGTGACTCTATTGTCAGGCACATTGACGTCCCGCTCACCAGGCTGAACAAGGAGAAGGTCATGGTGAGCTGCCTGTTGGGTGCTAGGATCTGCCACATAACACAAGCACTCAGGTCACTCCAAGGCAAGTACAAATATGACTCAGTCATTGTCCATGCTGGTGTGAATGACCTGAGACGTACCTCCCTGGACTACATGAAAAGAGACATAGAGGAGCTCTCTGAGCATGTAGCCCAGGCCAGTATGACCCTGACCTTGAGTAGCATCTTACCCTCACCAAGAATGATGCCACAATATGAAGACAAGATGATCAATTTCAACAATTGGCTTAAATATTGGTGTCATTCAAAGGGGATCCAATGCCTGTCAGCCTGGGATGACATGCTCGACAAGCCACGATGCTTCGCTAGGGATGGCTTGCACCTGTCACCCCTGGGCTTTTGGATATTGGCAAAGGCTCTTGCTACCCCCATAGTGCCTTTTTTAGGCAAGGCTCAAAAGACAAACCCACCTCCATAGGTATCACAAGGGATAAGAAACTAAGAGTAATGCTACTCAACACCAGAAGTCAAAACCTCAAGATACACGCACTCGAAACTCTCCTTAGCATGGAGAACATCAATATCTGTGCAGTAACAGAAACCTGGTTCAAGGCTCCTGAGAGCACCCCAGCACTACCAGGTTATACCTCATACCATGCTTTTCGGCCCCAAAACTTGGACCGAACCACAAAAGGAGGGGGAGTATCAATATTCGTCAAAGACACCCACAACTCCAGGTTGGTGGCATAGCACGAAGCATCAGAGACTATCCATGTGCAACTAACAGTGGGTAAAACTGCCTTCCAGTTTATAGCCTGCTACAGACCATGCTCCCAAACCCAGGAACCCCACTTGGCCTTCCTGAGAACACTGGAAAATATGAAGGCCTCTCCAAACACCATTATATTGGGTGACTTCAACTACCCAAACATAGACTGGGAGCATTACTCTAGCTCCAACACCCTAGCCCAAAGGTTCCTAGAATTTATAGACTCAAATGCTATGGAACAACTTGTTACCACTCCCACAAGAGGGGAAAACATACTGGACCTGATCATCACCAACATGGGGACACTATGCTCCAGACCAGAAGTGTATCCCTCACTGGTAAGATCAGACCATAAACTAATCTCACTGGATATTCACATCCCGACCCCACCCCCTGCCCAGAAAATCACAGTGAAAAACTTCTCTAAAGCAAATTTCACACTCCTCAAAACCGAGGTGGAATCCTTCAAAGCCCCCGAGCCTGTGGAAAATACGGCCCAGACCTTAGAATCCTTTATAAATGCATTCTATGAACACCTTCAGGAATGCATGGATCATGCAATCCCAAATAAAACCAAGACCCAATCCTCCAAAGGTAGACGTCCTGTCTGGTGGACCCCAGCCATAAACAAACTATACAATAGAAGGAGGAAACTACTACATGATAGAGCAAAATTCCAAAAAGGGAAGGCATCTCTGATCAGTATTAGCAAAAAACTATGGGCACTCATAAAATCGTCTAAGGCCAGCTTCGAGAGAAAAATTGCACAGGCCAATAAGGATAATCACAAGGCTTTCTTTAGTTATGTTAGGAACCTGGGTGGGAATTCCCAGATATGCTCAGAATTAGTCCAAAATGACAAAAAATACACCAAACCCACAGACATTGCCAACATCCTAGCTGACAGATTCAGGGCAAACTTCTCCCCCCCCCCTCCCCACCAAAAGGGCAAATATCTATCCCAGCAGAGTGCTGCCCCCCTGACATCTCAGATGCTCAGGTAAGAGCTGCCCTCTCCAAAGCAAAAAACACAGCATCAATGGGACCAGACGGTGTCCCGGGCTGTGTCCTACATGAACTCCAAGAAGAGCTAAACCCAAACATAAAACTAGTGTTCAATCTCAGCCTTACTACAGGATATGTACACAAAGAGTGGCGTACAGCAACAGTGGTCCCTCTCCACAAAGGTGGTGCCTCAACGAATCCTGGAAACTATCGCCCCACGACAGCAAATTAAACACATAAACACACAAAAACATACTTGGAGGCTCTAAATAATAATCTGCCTAAGCAGCAGAGACCTCCAAAGCAGACACCCAAGCAACCGCTACCCCAAAACAAAACACGTGCAACACATAGCTCACAAAGCCAGTGTGCCGAACAGTCACAGCCCTTAAGGCTAAACAACACACCTGATACACTTGTAATAGGTGACTCTATCATCAGGCACACTGACCACCAGGCTGAACAAGGAGAAGGTCACGGTGAGCTGCCTGTCGGGCGCTAGGATCCGCCACATAACACAAGCACTCAGGTCACTCCAAGGCAAGTACAAATATGATTCAGTCATTGTCCATGCTGGTGTGAATGACCTGAGATGTACCTCCCTGGACTACATGAAAAGAGACATAGAGGAGCTCTCTGAGCATGTAGCCCAGGCTGGTATGACCCTGACCTTGAGTAGCATCTTACCCTCACCAAGAATGATGCCACAGTATGAAGACAAGATTATCAATTTCAACAATTGGCTTAAGTATTGGTGTCATTCAAAGGGGATCCAATGCCTGTCAGCCTGGGATGACATGCTCGACAAGCCACAATGCTTCGCTAAGGACGGCTTGCATCTGTCACCACTGGGCTTTTGGATATTGGCAAAAGCTCTTGCTACCCCCATAGTGCCTTTTTAGGCAAGGCTCAAAAGACAAACCCACCTCCATAGGTATCACAAGGGATAAGAAACTAAGAGTAATGCTACTCAACGCCAGAAGTCTAAACCTCAAGATGCACGCACTCGAAACTCTCCTTAGCATGGAGAACATCGATATCTGTGCAGTAACAGAAACCTGGTTCAAGGCTCTCGAGAGCACCCCAGCACTACCAGGTTATACCTCATACCATGCTTTTCGGCCTCAAAACTTGGACCGAACCACAAAAGGAGGGGGAGTATCAATATTCGTCAAAGATACCCACACCTCCAGGTTGGTGGCACAGCACGAAGCATCAGAGGCTATCCATGTGTAACTAACAGTGGGTAAAACTGCCTTCCAGTTTATAGCCTGCTACAGACCACCCTCCCAAACCCAGGAACCCCACTCGGCCTTCCTGAGAACACTGGAAAATATGAAGGTCTCTCCAAACACCATTATATTGGGTGACTTCAACTACCCAACCATAGACTGGGAGCATTACTCTAGCTCCAACACCCTAGCCCAAAGGTTCCTAGAATTTATAAACTCAAATGCTATGGAACAACTTGTTACCACTCCCACAAGAGGGAAAACATACTGGACCTGATCATCACCAACATGGGGACTCTATGCTCCAGACCAGAAGTGTATCCCTCACTGGTAAGATCAGACCATAAACTAATCTCACTGGATATTCACATCCCGACCCCACCCCATGCCCAGAAAACCACAGTGAAAAACTTCTCTAAAGCAAATTTCACACACCTCAAAACCGAGGTGGAATCCTTCAAAGCCCCCGGGCCTGTGGATAGTACGGCCCAGACCACAAAATCCTTTATAAACGCATTCTATGAACACCTTCAGGAATGCATGGATCATGCAATCCCAAATAAAACCAAGACCCAATCCTCCAAAGGCAGACGTCCTGTCTGGTGGACCCCAGCCATAAACAAACTATACAATAGAAGGAGGAAGCTACTACATGACAGAGCAAAATCCCAAAAAGGGAAGGCATCTCTGATCAGTATTAGCAAAAAACTACGGGCACTCATAAAATCGTCTAAGGCCAGCTTCGAGAGAAAAATTGCACAGGACACTAGGATAATCACAAGGTTTTCTTTAGTTATGTTAGGAACCTGGTTGGGAATTCCCAGATATGCTCAGAATTAGTCCAAAATGACAAAAAATACACCAAACCCACAGACATTGCCAACATCCTAGCTGACAGGTTCAGCGCAAACTTCTCCCCTCCCACCAAAAGGGCAAATATCTATCCCAGCAGAGTGCTGCCCCCCTGACATCTCAGATGCTCAGGTAAGAGCTGCCCTCTCCAAAGCAAGAAACACAGCATCAATGGGACCAGATGGTGTCCCGGGCTGCGTCCTACATGAACTCCAAGAAGAGCTAAACCCAAACCTAAAACTACTGTTCACTCTCAGCCTTACTACAGGATATGTACCCAAAGAGTGGCGTACAGCAACAGTGGTCCCTCTCCACAAACGTGGTGCCTCAACGGATCCTAGAAACTATCGCCCCATAAGTCTCACTAGCTTGGTCTGCAAAGCTATGGAAAGGATCATCATGGACCTTATAAATAAAGATATTGGGGACCTACAGACACTGGATCCTACCCAGTTCGGCTTTGTTAAGGGCAGATCCTGCCTCTTAAACCTGGTTGATTTCTTTGAAACAGTCACCAAGGCCATTGACAAGGGGAAGGTGGTCCACACAGCCTACCTGGACCTCACAAAAGCCTTCGATACAATACCCCACTTGGGCATTATAGATAAGCTCACCAGCTTAAATATAAACCCCTATATCACTAGATGGGTTGCAAACTGGCTCAAGGACAGAACCCACATGGTTAGAATAGCTGGAGCCATGTCAGACTCCAAACCAGTTACAAGTGGCGTCCCACAAGGCTCAGTCTTGGGACCTCTCTTGTTCGGTATATATTTCTCGGAGGTACAGGCCAACATGGAAGGACTGTGGCTGACCAAGTTCGCAGATGACTGCAAACTGGGTGCCATAATAGACTCTCCAGCTGACACAAGCATCCTCCAAAAGGGCCTCATAGAAACAGACAACTGGTGCCAGAGCCATGGCCTCAAGCTAAACGCCAAAAGTGTATAGTCATCCCTTTGGCAAAACAAAGTGCCCACAAATTACCACATAGGTGGTAATCCATTAAGTATAGAAGAAGTAATTAGGGACCTGGGGACCCAAGTTGATAGCAATCTCTCATTTGACAACCACGTGGCCAAAGTGGTTAGAAAAACATTTTATATAGCCCACCTAATCATGAAGGGATTCACATCTAGATCAGGGGAGGTCATCGTGCCTCTTTACTCATCCCTCATCAGGCCCATAATTGA
The DNA here is from genome assembly GCF_019279795.1 of Protopterus annectens. Lineage (NCBI taxonomy): Eukaryota > Metazoa > Chordata > Ceratodontiformes > Protopteridae > Protopterus > Protopterus annectens. Next base: position 1,826,420,418 of record NC_056732.1, on the reverse strand, counting down.
GTACAATGCCCCTTTTGGGATGTACCTTACCAGACACCTGCAGCAACTGGAAAGACCCCAAAAGTACCTCACCAAGAGGATCAAAGGGCTCAAACAGATGCCGTATGCTGCCGGGTTAAAGAAACTCCAGCTCTACTCAGTGGCATACCGCCTGCTCAGAGGCGATCTCTGCCTGACGTATAAAGCCATGTCCAACCCGGAATTAATGGACATGCTGCACCTCAGAAAATCCAAATCCCATCGAGCTACGCTCGAGGGACTTAAACCTCAGCACTGAAATAAATAGGACATGCTGGAGGGACAGATTCATAACCCAGAGGCTCCCTTCACTCTGGAATAAAATCCCAGTCCAGGTTAGGCAGAGTCCCTCATTGACTCTCTTCAAGAGGAATCTTGATGAGTGGATGGGAGATCATAGGTTTACCCCGGGTATCACTTCTGTGTCACTGTTAGACAGAGGCACAGTATACTAACCTCGAAAAGGGCATAGCAAAATTAATTTAAAATGGGTGGCGAAAGCCATACACACTCTGGCTAGGCTTATAAATGCCCTAGGGCAGATAGCCTAGTATGAACCTATGAACCTAAGTCAAGGAGAATCAAGGATTAATAAGTATGCAAAAATATATTATTATATACAATCATTAGATAGTCACTTCTCTTTCAGTTTCTTCTTCTCTTGTGTTTTTGAACTATTATTTTCAGCCAGTCTTTTCAATGGACTGTTGCTCCACTCCATTTCTTCATCTTGATCAATATATATATATATATATAAATGGGGTATAGCTAAGAAAAAATCCTTAACATTAATAATTACCAGTATAACACCCTCATCAAATTTTAACTTAGCAAGCTCACTAAAACAATACCAGGAATCCTTTAATGCATGTTTCTTGTTATCAGAAAAAGGTTTTGAGTGACTTAACAGATCTCACCAATGGTTCTATTTTTGACACCCCAGATGCCACAATAAGTTTCAATGGAGGGTCCAAGAAATCCTTGTGCACCTTGGGAATAATACAATTGAAGGGACACAGGGCTTTTTAACCTGAAAATATTTCATTTCAACTTCATCAGTCTCTACATTAATATTAAAATCATATAACATTTGGTCAATTTTACTATATGACAAGTTAACCTTATTATGTAAACTTAATTCAAAATACACATCATTATTTAACTACAGACTCATCCTAGTGGAATAATCACAACAGTTCATTAAAACAACCCTGTGACATTCCCCCTCTGAGCCAGCAATCAAGGAGCTTCAATCCTCACTATTGACACTGGAGAGGGATGTTCTCTTGGAATAAAAATAGATACACACAGTATTTCCAGATGCAGCTCTCTGCATCAAGCACAATCTCCCTTAAGAGCACACGGGGAACACACTCAGTCCAGGGACTGGATTTTCCTCTGTCTCTCTCCAGGCCCCTAATAAGGCCCCTCCATAGGCACAGCAGTAGAGTTGTGCCCTCAGCCGAATGTCCAAGCCAAGTCCTCCACCACTCTCTCTGTAAAACCACTGCTCTCTGTTCCTGCTCCAAGCCAGCTGACACACACACACTCTTTGAGATTTAATTTACACACACACCCTCACATGCACACACACACACACACACACACACACACACACACACACACACACACACACACACACACACACACGCACACACGCACACACGCACACACACACACACACACACACACACAGCAAAAGCTGGCACAGATTTACTAGCTATGCCCCCTTCTACTCAGACTATAAGGTAGTTGCTGCCACCAGACACTCCAAAGGCAGCTACTCTAAGGCTCTTAAAAGAGTACCCAATTATACTGAGTGAAATTAATACTAATACAAATGGTAATGTTGACCAAACGGACAGGCTTTCAGGAGTGCCCAAAAAAAGTTTATATATGTTAATAATAAGTAATAAAAGAACATGAAAATACTAAATATCTATTTGCTATAAACACCAGAGTTTCAATCTCAGGAAATATTAAAAATAACACAGATGGACAGGTTCACTCAGTTACAGAAAAACAATACTTAACTAATCTCACTATATTTTCCTGACTGATCTAAAGAATTACTATTCCCTGGTTACTCACTAAAGCAAGGCAAGATGAAGTGGGTGAGAGATCCTTCTTTGTCAGGCTACAAAAACAGACTGTCCTGAGACCTCAGTCTGATCTAGTATTAAAACATATTTTTTGCCCTGGATTACAGAATGACATCACATACATCTGGTCATCTGATATCTGGCTCTCATACTAACCCCTTTACTAGAAACTGAACCCGAATCTTGCACATATGTGTTACCATACACAAAGATAGAGCTTTGCTAAGATGTGTTATAGCATCAAGAAGTCATAAAACCATTTCAACACTTCCACCCTTCCAGGGTAGCAATTAGTTCACTGCTATGGACAATACAACAACTATTCCTAGTCCTTGATTTCACAGATATTTCATCTCTGGCTTCAATCAGTCTGTAAGATACAATCTTTTTGGCCTACCTGGTAATCCAATTTCAAACTATTTTTCAAAGTTAGCCGGACTGAAATTAACCCCTTCTCTTCTAGTATATTCTGTTACAATATTAGTTTGAACAGTTACCATACAGTCTGACATGTGCATTTTTCTTTCTGTCCAGTGGGACCCACTGTTGGTACATTTTTAACACAAGCAACTTTACAAATACATTTTTCAACACAAGCATCTGTACAAATCAGTTTGATATACACATGATATATAATTATTTACAAAACTCCAGCTAGCTATGCTGGCATATGTTACACATCCCCTGCTCTACTTCTCCTGGCATAGCTGGCAGTACCTCATATTGTCACAAACCCCACCTCCTTTATCTGGTTTCATAATCCTAATGACATGGTTTTCCATTAAACTACTTAAAGTTTTGAAAGCAGTTTTAGTAACACAACATCCAGCATTCTTTCTTTTGATGTAGAAGTCTATGAGTTCTACTCCCACACCATATACTGTGTTGTACTTTGGGGGGGGGGGGGCTGCTGCAGTCCTGAGTGTGTCCTTTGGATGAGATGTCTAGTAACTATAAACCTCTTGACAGTTTGCCATCCATTTCCTATTGCAGTATTACCAGCTTACCATTTTATGTAACCTGGCCAATTTATTCTTCAATGGCACTGAAATGTGAGATGGAACACTGAAATATAATGTTGTTTGCTAGCAGCAACCTGTTCATTAGTTACAGATTTCTTTAATGTGGAATTATTCAGATGACTTATTTCTGTAGAGACTGTGCATATTGACTGTTCAAAACTATAAATTTAAAACACACTCTAACAAAGTGGTGCTGTATTATACAAGGAATATAATTTTATGCAATCAAGAACGTGAATCAAGGAACACATGCATTTCTGGATGGTCCTAAAAATGTGTGCAAGGGGCCTATGGCCTGAAAATAACCCATAGGTAAACTTTAATTACTACTGGCCAGGTGCATTTTCTTTGAATGTGGGTTTCAATGCCATTTAAATGACTGTGAGTTTCAAGGGTAGAGAAGTTTGCTGTTAGTACTGTCTGTTTTCATTGTGAGACTTTATTGTTTAGTTTAACAAATGTATATCAGTGGTTGCACTATAAAATTTGAAATAAAACTTTTAAATTAAATCCAAATATCTGTAATCACCCTAGAAGTAAAAGAAGAAAGTATTATGAACACTGACAGGTTTGAAAAGTGTTTATGGTAACTGGGGAGAAATAGTCAAGTAATGGGACACCATAATGGCTGTGGGAGTGGGGATGGGGGTGCTGCTATGTGTGTAGGGGGTCCCAATCCATTAGTCTGCCTAGGGTCCCATTTGACCAAGATCCAGCTCTGATTACTACTTCTTGTGTAAACATTCTGACTATCTGGGAATGAAAAGGTTTGGCATATTACCTCCACTTCTTTTTCTTTTTGTATAACAGTGTTTACCTAGATATCTTTTGACTCTTTATTTAACTTTGTCACTACTCAAAAATGTGCAAAGCTGTATCTCCAGACTTGACAGTTAAATCATTTTGAGAAGTGAAATTGTTCTGGTTTGTTAAACTTTGTCACATTTAACAAAGAAATTGGTTATCCAAGCTGAATGATTTACAAGTAGTAATAAACCATTTTGTGAGGAAAAAATACTTGTACATAGGTTCATAACAGGTTACTAGGTTAGCAGCCCTAGAGCCTTTATCAGCCTAGCCATGTTAATCCTGGGTTGCCTCAATTGTTCTTGATTAGATGGACATATTTTACAGATCAACACCGACTACCCTTGTCCATGAGGGCATGGGTGCCACCCTTGAGGTGAATTTGCAGTCACCCATCAATTTGTCCAGGTTGTACTTGAATAGGATCATTGAGGAATGGGAATGTTATTCCAGAGCAGCAGCAATCTCTGGGAGACATACTTTTCTCTCCAACATGTCCTGCTAATGTCACTGGCAAGGTCTTTTTTGTAAAATGACTTACTCTGAGCTTGGCAGGCACAAACTGTCTCTTTACATGGCTTTTATACTGGAATAGTGATCGTTATTTTACACCATGTCATAACACACACTTCCTGTTACCCAGTAATATCAGTTAGTACTGTCATTAACATCAAGATACAGTAACATTGTAACAAAACAAATGACTCAATGCTGTTACAAAATTGCAGCTCATTAAGAATGATTTTAACAGTTCATGCATCGTGAATAATATGGCACTAAGCATTAGACTCGATGCTTTATTGGATACATTAATTTTTGAAACATTAGTGCTATACCATAGTCTTAAAGTACAATGGCTATACTATTTATTCTCAGAATATACATACAGAATCTAACCTGGATAGTCATGCTGAAACTTCCCTGACTGGGAATCAAACTCAGGCTGTAGTGGTGATAACACTGAATCTTATCCACTAGACCACTACAGACTCCCTTTAAATGAATGAGGAAAGATTCAAACCCTGCATCCTTGCCACAGGAAGCAGCTCATCAACAAGTCAGACCTTTAGTCCTCTGTTCTAACTGCCAGACTATGCTATAGGCCTTCAAAGGTAAACTCCATCTAGGAACCATCCCATTCTGCCCACTTGCCCTGCATAAGTACTTAAAGAATTATGGTCTCTATCCACAATGAAGCTTTTGCCATACAGGAAGGGTTGTTACTTTTGCAGACTCCCAAACAATGCCCAGATACTAGTACTCTGTGGCTGCATAGTATTCCTCCCTGAGTTGAAATCTGTGGCTTAGGTGCATAACAGGGTACTCTGTGGCTTAGGTGCATAACGGGGCACGCTCATGTCTGTTTGAATGCATCTAACTGTATAATGATTTATTGACTACAGTCAGGACTGGCTAGTGTGAGGGGTACATTCAAAGCCTCTTTGAGGATTTGAAATCCTTGCTCACAAGCTGGAGTATAGGCCTGCTTCTTCTGAGAAGCTCTATAAGGGTAGGGGCTGTCATTCTTTAGTTGAGAACAAATCTTCTACAGTAGCACTTATCCCAAAAATGTCCACACATAGTTTTTGAAAGCAGGTGTAGACCATACTCAAATGACTTCAACCTTAGCAGATTCTGGCCTAATCTTGTCATCACCCACTTTGTTCCCCAGATAATATATCTCTGCCATCTCTACCTGACACTTGTTGGCTTTGGTAGTCAACCCTGCCATTTGCAGATGGTCAGTACCTTCCTGACATATTGAACACATTTTGACCATGATCAGCTATAGATGGCAATATCATCTAGTTAGGCAAGGGCATAATAATCTGCTTCTGTTAGGATGCAGTTTATCAACCTCTTCTTATTAGATTAGTATCCATTCCTAAGGCATTTTATTAAACTCGTATAACCCAAATTGGGAGGGGGGTCACAAATGCTGATGTCTCCATGGCTGCATGTGCCAAGTGTACCCAATAATAAACCTTGGTCATGCCAGTAGTGGTTAATTAGTGCCACCTATGGATGCATCCAACCTGGACATGATGTGAGTATCTGACTCTGTGTCGGTTTAGTTTTTTTTCTGTCATCCACACAGAACCTGGTACTGCCATCCTTCTGTGGTACCAACACCATTCTGAGATATGGGAAATATAGACTTCTGGATTACCACCAGTTCCAGCATGTCCCTGAAAAAATGCAAATAAATAAACAAATTTTCTGGCAGTTCTTCTCCCAGAGGCTTGCCTAACTAATTTAAGCAACCAGTAAGGGGCTTGTTTGATGGTCCACTGACGTCCTGTGTCCCTGGACTACTTGAAAAAAGACATGGAGGAGCTCTTGGATTATGTGTTTAGTCAGGTATAACCCTAGCCCTCAGCAATATCCTACCATTGCCCATAATGATACCACAGTACAAGAATAAAATGATTGACTTCAACAATTGGCTAAGTTTCTGGTGTCATTCTAAGGGGATCCAGTATCTGTCTACTTGGGATGACATGACTGACAGACCTCAATGTTTTGCCAGAGATGGCCTACATCTGTCAGCCCTGTGTTTCCAGATACTGGCTAAGGCTCTTGCCTTTTTTAGGAGATGTTCCAAAGACCAAATTACCACCATAACAGCTATAAATAAATGCAACCTGAGGGTCATGCTGCTCAATGCTTGAAGTCTAAATCTCAAGATGCACTTGCTCGAAGCACTCCTCAAAATGGAAAACATTTGTGCTGTAATGGAGACCTGGTTTAAAGCAGTAGAAAATACCCAGGTGCTACCAGTCTCTAACTCATTTCACACTTACTGGCTCCAGAACATGGACTAAAGCTCCAAAGGCAGTGGTGTCCCCATATTCATAGAAGATATGCACACCTTCAGATTAGTAGCCCAGCCTAACACATCTGAGATACTTCAGGTACAACTAACACTGGGTAAGATGGCGATTCAGGTGGTAGCCTGCTATAGGTCCCCAACCATGTCCCAAGACTCATCAACTGGGAAAACTACTCATGCACCAATACACTGGCCCAATGCTTCCTGGAATTCATCAATTCCAGTGCCCTGGACCAGCTCATTTTTACCACCACTAGAGGAAGCAAGCAACATCCTTGACCTGGCTATTACAAACATGGGCAACCGTTGCTCTACACCAGTAGTTAATTCCTCCCTAGTTAGATAGATCTGACCACAAACTAATCACTGTGGAAATCTACACCTCCCCCACACCCCCCGCAAAGGTAACCACCATGAAAAACTTCTCCAAAGCTGACTTTGGGCTCCTAAAAACAGAGGTGGCTAACTTCATGGCACCCATGTCAATTGAAAATAGATGCATTACTGCCAAATCATACACCAATGCACTGTACGAATATGTACATAAATGCATGAAACTAGCCATAGCCAACAGAACCAAGACGTTCTCCTCCAAAAAAGGAAGCCAATCTAGTGGTCCCCTGCCATTAATAAACTCTACAACAGAAGGAAGAAATTGTTGCAGAAAAACATGAAGTCCCAAGACTCAAAAAACTCCCATTATTAGCCTCAACAAAAAGATGAGATCCCTCAATAAAACCTCTAAAGCCAGCTATGAAGGCAGAATTGTGGCAGACACTAAAAACAACCGCAAAGCCTTCTATAGTTATATCAAGAATTTCCATGGCAATACCAAGGTTTGCTCTGAGTTACTGCACAATGGTATCTCCTATACTGAGTCAACAGATATTACCAACATACTGGCCGACAGATTCAGTGCCAACTTTACCCCTCTCCCCCCCAAAGGACCAATCACAATACCGGAGGAATGCCAGGCACCCAGCATTACTGCAGCACATTTTAAAGCTGCATTTGCCAAGGCCAAGAATACAGCTTCCATGGGACCCGACAACATCTCTGGATGTGTTCTACATGAATTACAAAGTGTACCCTGTTCATTCACAGACTCACCTCAGGCTTTGTCCCTACTGAATTGCACACTGCTACAGTCATCCCTCTCCATAAAGGGGGAGCGACTCCAGACCCTGGGAATTATCACCCCATTAGCCTGACAAGTCTGATATGTAAGGCTATGGAGTGGATCATCATGGACCTAATTAACAAGGATATAGGGAATCTCCAAACTCTAGATCCCATGCAATTTGATTTTGTGAAAGGTAGATCATGCCTGCTCAACCTGGTTGACTTATTTGAGTCAGTCACCAGAGCTGTGGATGAGGGCAAGGCAGTTCATACAGCGTACCTCAATCTGGCCAAGGTCTTTGATACCATTCCTCACTAAGGAATTATTGATAAACTCACCAAACTAGGCATCAACCTCTATATCACTAAGTGGGTTGCAAACTGGCTCCCAGATAAAATTCAAATTGTGAAAATAGAGGACTCCAAGTCAGACTGCCGACCAGTCACGAGTGAAGTCCAACAGAGATCGGTCCTGGGTCCTGTCCTGTTTGGCATCTACTTCTCAGAAGTCCAGGCCAACATGGAGGGACTCTGGCTGACCAAGCTCACAGATGACTGCAAGCTGGGAGCCATAATTAACTCCCCAAGTGATGTAGACATCCTACAGAAATCCTCACTGAGACCAATGACTGGTGTCGAAAACACAGCCTTAAGCTTAATGCCAAAAAATGCATAGTCATCCCCTTTTGGAAAAACTCAGTTCACATTAATTACCACATTGATGGGATCCCACTGAACACTGAAGGTGTTATTAGAGATCTGGGGACACAGGTTGACAGCAACCTCTCCTTCGACCACCACATTGCCACTGTTGTCAGATAGTCCATCTATATGGCACATCTCATTACCAAAGGTTTTGCATCCAGAAAGAAAGAGGTCATCATCTCTCTCTAGTATTCCCTCATTAGGCCAATCATCGAGTATAATGCCCAATTTGGCATGTACCTCACTAGAAACATGCAACAGCTGGAAAGGCCACAAAAGTACCTCTTGAAGAGGATCCTAGGCCTTAAACGCATGTCCTACATGGACAGACTAAAAAAAATTCAACTATTCTCTGTCTCATATCATGTAATAAGAGGCGATCTCTGCTTGACTTACAAAGCCATGTCTGACCCAGCTCTGTTAGAAATGCTACATCTAAAGAAATCCCAATCCCCCACACCACATGTTCCAGAGACCTCAACCTCATTACCACAATCAACAGAACATGCTGGAGGGACAGGTTCATAACCCAGAGACTGCCCATGCTCTGGAATAGACTTCCCATACATGTCAAGCAGAGCACCTCACTAGCCCTCTTCAAGGGAAATCTTAATGAGTGGATGGGAAATAGAAAATTCATCCCAGGGTTCACTCCAGTGGCTTTACCCAACAGAGGCACTGGGAACAAAGGTCGGGTGGCACGATGCCAGGGTAATCCTATGGGCTAGGCTTGTAAAGGCTCCAGGGCCATTAACCTTGTACACACCTATGAACCTATGAATCAGTGTGTATATTGAACCTAGTCAGCCACTGTAGCTAGACAGTACATGCATATACGTTACTGAGCACATACAAGATCAGTGCTATTTTGTGAGGTCAGTCAGGTGTGAATGTAAGCTTGAATGGAGATGTACACAAGTGTGTTATAAGTAACAAGTCAGTCAGTAAGCATATGAAGTATATGTACAAGTTACAGCTCCTGATGTGTGTATGTATAATACATGCCTTGAACACATACCCAGCCTCAGTGTCTCATTTGAATACAACAGACATGCAACATGGTGTCAGAATGGGATCCAAAGTTGAAGCAGCTCGCAAACCATGAGGCACACAGTTAGAAGTGCAACAATATCCAGGAGTGAACTTGCAAACAGGTCAGCAGTTATTGGAAGTTACTTATATTAGTTTCAATTAATTTTCAGTCACCAAATGTGGCACAGCATTCAGTGTTCAAAATAATTTTCAAGATATCTGAAATATCTGAGATAGTGAAATAACATTTAAAGTGTTTGAAATAATCTCCAAAGTGTTTAAAATGTTCAAAAAGGCTAAAATGTCTTTTTTTTTTTTTTTTGCAATGTATGACTTTTTCACAGTAACTAAGACTTTTCAAAGTGTTCAAAGTGTCCGAAGTGTTTGTGGTATTTGCAATGTTAAAATAAAGCATTTCAGAGACATTGTTGTGCACTTGAGCAAAATTACAAGAACCATATCTACACTTATGCTTAAAAGCAATTTGTTGTTATATCAGAGGGTAATCGCAGACTTGAACCACTGGTGTTTGATAATAATATTGCAGAGAACTGATGAGTGTTTGAGCAAGAATATGACATTTCATACAGGCGGCATTATCTGATAAAGATGCACGTACAAGAGCATTCATACTTCTCAATTTAGCTGGCTCAGAGCCCATTGAACATTCATTTGTATATGCATCTGCTGTGTATGCAGGGGAAAGGGAGAACCACCACATTGTGATACAGGCTGAAATGCTGGAAGACCCTGAGTGCTTAAAATGTAAATTTAGAGAAATGTGTTTCCCTCAAATGAATATTACAATGGAAAGGCATAAATTTTACATAAGAAAGCAAAAGCCTGGTGAAACTATTGCAGCGTATATTACCAAAAGAAATAAAGCAAAAACATTTAGATTTGGTGATCTGTGAAATGAGTTGATAAAAGACTGTTGTGTATGTGGTGTTAGTAATGATGCAGTGAGAAAGATTTTGCTTTGAGATAGCGAAATAACTGAGTGAAGGCACTGAAATTTTCCAAATACATGAAATTTCAGAAAAGCATACAAATATGCTTACAAATGAGAAAAGCATGTTTGCCATATCTGCTGGTGTGAATGTTGATAGTGTGCAGCAGAAAGTTAAGATGAAAAATAAATATAAACTGAGAGGTAGTGCCATACCCAACCTCATTGTTAACTGTCACAACTGTGGAGGCAGACATGAACCTAAATGGGAAAAGTGTTTAGCTTTTGGTCAGCAATGTCACAAATGTAAAAAGTGGAATCATTTCCAAAGACTTTGCAAGTCTAAAGTATCACAGACTTATGTTAAAAGCGAGTATCTAAAGAAGCAAGTAGATCAGATAGAGACTGTAGGAAACTCCAAGACCTGTGAGCAAACTTTCTCTGTTGATGGTGTCTCTGTGTTTGTTGAAACAGTTAATACAGTAGACTATCAGTTATCCACAAAGAGTGAAATATTTTGTACTGTACAAATTAATGGGAAACCTGCAGAGCTTAAAGGAGACACTGGATCTAAGTGCAATGTTATATCAGCACAAAGGTTTGCTAAAGTAAAAGCTGGTGAGAAACTTGATTCAGTACAATGCGCAAAACTAGTTGCTTATGGCGGTGAAGAGATTCAAACTGATGGTGCAGTAGTTCTTTCATGCCATTCTGCCGGAAACAGTTATGATTTACAGTTTTACATAGTCAAAAAAATATGTACAGTTACTGTTAGGCCTCAAAGACAGTCTGATAATGGGACTGATTTAATTTAATAAAGAGGCTCACCATATAAGTATGAATAACAACAATAGTTTTACAAAGAGTATTTTTAGTGAATATGCTGCTATTTTCAAAGACGAGCTTGGTAAACTTCCAGTCACATATTCCATGAAGTTAAACCATGAAGTAAGTTCAGTTGTTAGACCACCACAGAAGATTCCAGTAGCAATGCAAAGTAAAGTAAAAGCAGAACTAGACAAAATGGTGAATGTGGGTATTCTTATTCCAGTAGAAGAACCAACTGAATGGGTATCCTGAGAAACAAACAAATCAGGCATCCACCAAGGCCGAAAACTAAAATCTTGCTAATACACAGGCTACGCGCTTTCACACATAGTGTGCTTCATCAGATCCACATAACAGGGTATTACAAAAGCTTTTAAATAATACAAAGTATTAAACAATTCAACAATAATCATATAAAACCAATTACTGATGTCTATTGCGTATTTTTAAGTAAAGGCTTTAAAGGCACAGAAACATTAAGACCAGGCTGTTTGTCAGCCTGTAGTTTAATAATCCATTTAGTTTCTACAGTTTCTAATCTATTATTAAAATCACCATGTCTTTTATTAAAATAAACAAGATGTAACACAATAAAATCAAAAGCATGTCTTGGAAAAGTAGAAATATGCCTGGCCAGGGCATTAAGCATGTTTTTACGTCTGATGTCACCCATATGTTGGAGAATTCATTCCTTAAGCATTCTAATAGTTTCCCCCACATAAAATGAGATACAATACTTGCATCTAGCTAAATATATCAAACTATGTGATTTACAGTCAGCATAAAAATTAGGTTTAAATGTAATATTATAAATAGGATGCTGAACATCATGCCTAGTTGAGATGTAACAGCAAGCTTTACAGCTCCTACATGGAAAAGTGCCCTTACGTTCAGAGCATAAAGTGGGTTTAGAAGTAGTTCTATAACAAAGCTGTCTCTTAAGGGATAATTTATTTTTGAAAATAAAACTGGGCTTATCCCCCACAATAGATTTAATTTTATCATCTAAAATAATATGGGCCAAAGCTTGTTGACTGTTTGACAGACATGATGTATATTGTTACCATAAGTCAAAGAAGGTCTGACATTATTATTAGCAGAGTTAATAACAGTAGATTTTTAGGCATATTAGAATGATTGAAGAAAGGTTTACCTCTATTAGACCTCAGAGAGACTACATTATTGTAGTTAACATTCAAATCATGCTGCTTATAGCCCCTAGCCAAAAAACATTACTTAAAAGATCCATAGCTTCATAAAATTCAATATCATCAGTGTGCAAATGAGACATTCTGAGATACTGGCTTTTGGCAATATTGTTAAAAATATGCCTAGGATGCATACTATTAAACTGCAAAAACATATTTTTCCTACAAGGTTTCCTAAAAAGGGAACTATTAATAACACCATCTGATAGCTTAATCCTTACATCTAAGAAGTCCACAGTGATATGTGAATAATTCAGAGCAAATCTGAAACAACCACTAGATAACTCTAAATACTGCACAAACATCAATAGGTCAGCTTCTGGGCCCTCCCACAAAATATAAATATCATCCACAAAGTGTCTGTAATACAACAACTGTGTGGAAAAAAGATGTTCAGAGAGGACTAGCCCACGCTCCCATTCCACCAACGCAAGGTTGGCATAAATGTTGGCGCAGGGAGTCCCCATCTCAACACCCACCCTTTGTTTGTATAAATAATCATTAAACAAAAATACATTATTATGTAGAACCAACTCCATTAGAACACCAATGCATTCAATCAACTCAACATGATAGTCAGTATTAGTACTAAGAAAACTCTTCAAATACATAATACCCATTTCAATGGGTATGATGGTAAATAAGGTTTGAATAGCCATGGTGACGAGCAGAGTCTGTTCTGAATAAATACCATGTTCCCTTGCAAAATCACCCAGGGTACCCAGAAAATTTTCAGTGTCCCTAAGCACTGCATTATCTTTTTCCAGAGTTTTTTTTAGTTGGTGTTCAATGAAAATAGAAATAAATTCTGTAGCCCAACCTCTACCTGGGATGATTGGGTGAAGGGGTGGGTTATGTAGTGATTTGTGGACCTTGGGAAGGCCATGGATGACAGGTAGTAATGGTTCAGTAACCAGCATACGGTCATAATCATTTTTTTCTATGACATGTTCTATTAACAAAACATATAGATTCTCATGAACATTACTCACAACTCTTTTAAAATCATTAATAGTTATACATTCATAAGTAGCAGCATCATTCAACATAGAAAAACATAATTGAATTATAGTAAGCAGAATCAAAAACTACAATAGAACCACCTTTGTCAGCAGGGCGAAAAGTTAAATTGCTGCTAGCTTTTAACTCATTTAATGCCAAAAAAGCATCATGAGTGCAGTTATAAAATCTACCTTTAAAAGCATCCATCTTAAGCAATTCACTCTCAACAGTCTTAGCAAAAGTATCAAGAACGGGGTGCATTAATGGCATATATAAACTTGGCCATTTCAGAAGTGCAGGTCCTGCCTGCTGTTCACCAAACGCTAATTTCAAAGCTAGATTCCATAAAAAAAGTTTAATGTCTAAAACAATGTCTTCAAAGGGTACTGAGTGTGATGGAATGAAGCTCAGCCCTTTACTTAACAAACTTACTTGTGATTCTGTAAGTAAAACTCGAGAAAGGTTGTATACGAACGAGGAGGCCTCTTGCGCACATTCTCCTCTAACAGCTGGTCGTTCTCTACTGAAGACTTCCGTTTCTTGCATGTACAGCTCAGGCTCTGCCCCCTGCTCATTGTGGATAGAAGTCCGAAAGGGGTAGGAAAATTTAAAAAAAACATTGTCCGAGTGCAAAGAACTATTAGTAGCCTTCGATCGAGCACCAGTAAATGAAATAGAGACATCATTCACAGTCACTGAAGCCAAATTAGAGGAAGAACCATTAGGCATGGTTTCACATACAGTGGCAGTAGTAGCAGTAGTACCAATGTTAGAAGTACTTGGTTTAGTGACAAGTAATGGAGATGTTAAATCTGTCCATAGCTGTTCAGTAGCACCTGATTGAATATGCCCTACAGAATTGTAATTTGTCCATTTGGACCCTCTTGACCATACAAAGATATGACCATGGTGGAAATTTGCCATATCTCTAATAAGCTTTCTTTTTTTGATGAGTTGTTGCCTATCATCATAGGCCAAGACCTTCAGTAAAACATTATCAATTTCTGCCAAATAGAAGCAGAAAACGTGCTGAATAATTCAGTTTGCAATTGCTCAAGTTTAACAGATAGTTCTTTCTCAAGTGGAGCAAAAATTTCATTTAAAAGGCCCATATAGTTAATACTCATCTCGGTATTCAGTATTTGCCAACGTCTCAGTAATTCTGGATATGTATTACCATAAGTTGGCATGCAGAGAATCCGCAAGCCCCTGGGAATAACTTTATGGTAAATACAGGCTTCCAAATGTAGTCTTTGACACTGCATGCTTTTTAACTTACATAAATCATTTTCAAATTCTTTTAGTACTTGTTTAAACATACCCCAATCTGCTGGCTCATCAGTATGGACTTCATTGGTAAGAGAACATCTCAGTAATGGATTACTTTTCAAGGTCAGAAGCTGTTTGAAACAGTGCTGATTAGTTACATCCAGATTGGGCCGATACCCCAGTTCAATAACAACGTGTTCAGCCATGTGTTGTCCAGATACATAAAAAAACTAATATCAAGTAAAAGAAGATGTATCCGAAAAAATAATTTAGCTCTTAAGAGACAGCTTTGTTATAGAACTACATCTAAACCCACGTTATGCTCTGAACGTAAGGGCACTTTTCCATGTAGGAGCTGTAAAGCTTGCTGTTCCATCTCAACTAGGCATGACGTTCAACATCCTATTTATAATATTACATTTAAATCTAATTTTTATGCTGACTGTAAATCACATGGTTTGATATATTTAGCTAGATGCAAGTATTGTACCTCATTTTATGTGAGGAAAACTATTAGAATGCTCAAGGAACAAATTCTCCAACATATGGGTGACATCAGATGTAAAAACATGCTTAATGCCCTGGCCAAGCATATTTCTAATTTTATGGGACATGCTTTTGATTTTATTTTGTTACAACTTGTTTATTTTAATAAAAGACATGGTGATTTTAATAACAAGTTAGAAACTGTAGAAACTAAATGGATTATTAAACTACAGGCCAACAAGCAGCGTGATCTTAACGTTTCTGTGCCTTTAAAGCCTTTACTTAAAAAAACGCAATATACATCAGTAATTGGTTTGATATGATGATTGGTTAATTGTTTAATACTTTGTATTATTTAAAGGCTTTTGTAACACCCTGTTATGTGGATCTGATGAAGCACACTATGTGTGAAAGCACTTATCCTGTGTATTAAAGAAGGTTTTAATTTTCAGCCTTGGTGGATGCCTGATTTGTTTGTTTCTCAGTTGTATTTTACTTCTTATTGGGCTGTTTTTTTTGGATACATTTTCTTTTACTTGAATGGGTATCCTCCAAGGTCGTAGCTCATAAGAAAAGCTCAGATGATATTTGAATATGTGTTGATCCAAGAGACTTAAATAAAGCACTTAAGCATCCTCATCATCCAATATGTACAGTAAAAGTGGTAGCTGGTCTCATGCCAAATTCCACTGTTTTTTTTCAGTCTTAGCTACAAAAAGCTCCTTTTGGCAAATTTTGCTGGATTGCAAATCTTCATTGTTAACTGCATTCAGTACACCATTTGGTAGATACAGATTTTTGAGAATGTCATTTGGAATCAATTCTGCCAGTGAGGTATTTCAACATGCCATGGAACAAATATTTTCTGGCTATCAATGTGCTATTATAGTAAATTACATTATTGTTGGAGGCAATGGTGAAGACGAACATGATAGAAATCTCAGGAAAGTTCTAGACGGTGCACATGAAGTAAATCTTAAACTGAATCCTCAGAAATGTAAATTCCAACTGAAGTAAGTTACTTATGTGGGACATTTATTTACCAGTTTTGGCTTACAACCAGATCAATCTAAGCAAACAGCAATTGCTGAAATGCCAGTTCCAGAGAATGTCACATCTTTACAATGTTTTCTAGGTATGGTCAACTATTTAGGAAAGCTCATTTCAGACTTGAGTGAGCTTTCTACACCATTATGTGAGGTGACATGCAAAAATGTAAACTGGCCCTAGTTGAAACAACACCAAAGAGCATTTGATATCCTGAAGAAGAAAATTGCCTGTCCATCAGCACTGAGATATTATGATGTTCACAAACCTGTAACTCTTTCTTGTGATGCTTCAAAGTACAGCATTGGTGCAGCATGTTTTCAAGAAGGCATACCAGTAGGTTATACTTAAGAACTTTAATTCAAACTGAGATGCATTATGCACAAATAGAAAAAGAACTTTTGGCAGTAGCGTTCGCATGTTCAAAGTTCAGTGATTATATTTTTGGCAGACCTATCCAAATAGAGGCTGATCACCAACCACTAGTGACAGTTTTGAAAAAGCCAATGCATACACCCCCAGCTCAATTGCAATGCATGATGTTATAATTGCAAAAATACAATTTCAGTACCGTTTACAAAAAGGGTAAACACTTGTACCCTGCTGATGCTTTGTCTTGTGCACTTACACAATCGACAGAGCAACATGAAAATGAAACAGCAGACTTTGACGTCATGGAAGGCAGAGATTTTTCATCATCAAGGCTTGATTGATGAACTAAGAAATCCCACAGCTTCAAACCCAATTCTCCAGAAGCTAAAAAATGTTATCAGTCAAGGATGGCCAACGTGACAAACCACTTTTCCACCTGACATTCAGCGGTATTTTCTTTACAGAGATGAGCTCATCCTGATGGAAGATGGAACCATCATGAAACATCCAAAGGTGGCAATTCCTAAAGCATTACAACAGGAATATATCAAAATCTTGCATTCTGGTCACCCAGGTACTAATTCAACCAAAAGAAGGGCAAGAGGCATTGTATTGTGGCCTTCTATGTCCAAAGATATAGAGAAGGAAACTCTAGCATGTTCAATTTGCAGCAGCACCAAACCAGCATCAACAAAAAGAACCACTTCAGCTGCATCAAATTCCTGAATGACGATTGGTCGATGGTTGCTACAGATATTTTTGAATGGAACGGTTAATATTACTTAGTGTTAATAGACTCTTACTCAAATTGGTTTGAAATTGACCTAATTCCTAACTTGACATCATCATTTAATGTGTAGAGTAGATGAAATTTCTGCTGTTACAGATGCAAACGAATGCACTGTGGCTGATTGGGCTTTCTCATTTTCCCCTTGTAGCATTCTCATGCAATGAAAAGCACGGTCTGTTGTAACAAACCTGGAAATTAATGATCCTAAACTGCCTCACACTTGTATGGAGAGATGAGCGCTGATGTTCTCTCTGCTAGTAACATCGACAGCTTCAGACTCATTTTCTGCACCATTTATCAACAGAAGACTTTTTTCTCTTCTGCTGAGCTCCATGAAACTGAAGAGTCATGCTTGGCTCTTTTCTGCAGCTCAGTTAAACTCTTATTCAGACCATTAGCATGATTTCTTTTTCTACTGTATTCTCCTGTCCTTCTTTCAGTCTCTTGAGAGTCCAGTGTTCTATTTTTCCGTACAAATTGCTCTTCTTTCCACGAATACTTTGCACTTATTTATTATTGCTTTCACTACTGATGACTAAATATTACATCATTTCCTTGCACATCAGTTAAAGGTTTAGTTATCATTCCATGGTGTTTATTTTTACAGCTAATTCTACATTTTTGTCTTCTTTTCACCATGAAGTTCTGTCTCCATACAGAAATTATTAAGTTATTCAATATTGCTACTTACCTTACTTGTCTTCTGTTTGTTTGCTGTAAATCATTAAAAGTATGTAACTGTTTACATTCCTCATTCTGTCCTTGTAACATTTTATTGCACACAGTAACTTATAGTTCTGCCAACAGGCACCCCATCACTCACTCCATGGTTCACAGTACTGTTATATCCCTATGCTCTCTTCATAACAAATTTACCACATTTAAAAACCATGAATTTTTGCATCTGTCATCATTTAGTCATTTGGCATCTGTGGTGGTGCAGCAGTTAGCATTTTCAACTCACAGCAAGAGTTTTCTGGTTCGATTCTCGGCTGGGGTGCCTGCTGTGTGGAGTCTGCATATCCTCCCTGCGGTCACATGGGTTTCCTTCAGGTGCTCCAATTTTCTCCCACATTCTAAAGACACGCAGGTAGGTAGATTGGACACTCTAAATTAGATGCAGGTATGAGTATGTGTGCAAGTGAGTGGTACTGATGAAATACCATGGCAGGGCTAGCACTAGCTGTTTAAAGCTTGGCTTGAGGTGATTTTTACTGTTGACTCCAACACCATGTGCAAAATGGAAAAAGGGATTGAGGATGGATGGATGAATCAATTAGTCATTTAATTCCTTTCCCTGTTGAAGTCACGCTACTTTCATCAGATTTATCGAAAATAACATGATGAGAAAAAAAAAGTACTTTCTGATAATGATACAATGTAATCATTTTCAGCAGCTTTCAGCTCCTGCCTTGAAATAAACCAGCCCTGCACACATTTCCCCCATTCAATATGAATGTCATCTCAGGTATTTCCAGAAAACAGGCCACTAGTCTAGTGGAACTAACTTGGTCAACAAGGCAAGACAAAATAAGAGGGAGTTTGTGAAAGGGTATTTTTGTTCAGACTTTGGAAAGGGACAGCTGGTGACTAAAATGAACTTAAGTGATAAACCTGAAGGAGGGGTGTGCTTCCTAAAGGGGAGGAAGATTGCTATTTATACATGACCCCTTGTAGTAAAGTGCAGCACAGCTCAAGCTTATGTAAAATGCTTTTAAACAATAAATAAAGTAACAAAGTAGCAAAGGCAGTATAATTGCTCTTAAATAACTGCATTACTCATTTTAAAATCATGGAAGGGCTAGTCCCCTAGCAATGTAAACCTTAACTCTAGATGGTTGTCACTGTTGAAGTGACACCCAGACCCCCCACCCCCACCCCCACCCCATGAGTAAAAATGGGGAAAAAGGTTATGCATGGAAGGATGGATAGATTAGAATTTGGTTTGTTATTAGAAACTCGCTGCAATGCTTTTAAAGTATTTTTGAAAGAAGTTTCACTTCCCTGAACCCCTCCCAGTGTGTGAGTGTGTAGAACCCCTCACACCACTGCTGCTTATAAATACTAAATACAGGATCTCTTTATTTCAAAGTAGGAGAAATATGAGCTGAGATAATGGATCCAACATAAATAACAATTAGCTGAGGGAATTTTATGTACATCTTTTTTTAATTCCATAAAAGTCACCTACAAAGATTTAAGGTGAATGCAGGCTGGAGTTTATTGTAGAAACATATAGCAATGATAAGTTCTGGTAGGACAACTCTAGCAGAAACCTGTTACTGTGACATGCACATATTAAAGGGAAGTACATTTCAGGCAATTAATACATAAAGACAGTCCAACTAAAAGTGAATATGTGCAAAGCTCAGAGTAGTACACCCAAATTGCACTGTTGATATGACGTATTAGGACTTTAGCTGATCACATGACAGAATGCAACACAAAACGTAGTTAACAGATTAGACAGTCTGTGAGTAGTTTATGATGTAATATAAGTAAAACATTAGGTAGATATTAAGGTACATAGGATTAAAGTAAATCAGGTTGTCTTTGATGTAAGTATCTTTAACAGTAGGGTTCTACAGTAGGCAGGACTGGGAGACCTTTCTATTCTTTTTATAAATTACTGTATTTGTGTTTCTTCCTACTTTATTTTGCTTTTGTGTCATCTTAAAAGTACTCAATTGTATTTATTACTGCTTGGTGTAACTCATTCTAAGCCTTTTAGTTTAAGCACTTGGGCTTCAGACCAGTTGTTTTACATTAAGAAGGTTTGTGGCCTGCACTGTGGTGGCAGGACAGGTAGCTTACATCCTTCTAAGTTGGGAACTGCTGATTGAGGGCTCAGTGTCTGTTATTCTAAAAGTGTATTAGTTCTGGTTTAAGCACTTGGGCTGCAGGCCAGTTATTTTACATTAAGAGGGTTCGTAGTCTGCACTCTTGTGGGAGGAGAGGCTGGACTCTGCCCTTCTGAGCTGGGAATTTCTGGTTAAAGGCTTACAGTGCCTGCATATTTGAACAGCTTTTTACTGAAATTGGTGCACCTTGTTTGCTGTAGCATAGACTAGATCCAGGCCTGCTGAATCTAGCTTTATTTGTATAACTTGAGCACTAATCCAGGCATTCTTTAAAGTGTTCAATTATATTTATTACTGCTTGGTAGTAACTTGATTAAAGTGTAGCTATCATTCTAAGTCTTTTGGATTAAGCACTTGGGCTTCAGACCAGTTGTTTTACATTAGGAAGTTTTGTGGCCTGCACTGTGGTGGCAGGACAGGTAGCTTACATCCTTCTAAGTTGGGAACTGCTGATTGAGGGCTCAGTGTCTGTTATTCTAAAAGTGTATTAGTTCTGGTTTAAGCACTTGGGCTTCAGGCCAGTTATTTTACATTAAGAAGGTTTGTGGTCTGCAGTCTTGTGGGAGGAGAGGCTGGACTCTGCCCTTCTGAGCTGGGAATTTCTGGTTAAAGGCTTATAGTGCCTGCATATTTGAACTGTTTCTTACTGAAATTGGTACACCTTGTTTGCTGTAGCATAGACTAGATCCAGGCCTGCTGAATCAAGCTCTGTTTGTATGCTTGTTGTTTGTTTGCTTGTTATTTCCCTGAAATGCTAATTCCACCTAAAACGCGGCTTTTCAGTGCTTCTGTGGATCCCTAGTGATATCTGCATTGCTTACTGTACTTATTTCTTTGTTTCACTTGAAAGAAAGTTACTGTTTGTCGTTTTTGCATTTAAGTTACCTGTAACACATTGCATTTAAGTTACCTGGCACTTGCTCACTAAAGCAATTATGTAAGTCAGCACTAAAAAATTAAAAGCACTACACCCTCACAAACTCCCCTTGAGTACTTTGTTCCCCATTGACCCTTTTTTCAATTATAAAGGAATTCCCAATACTATTCTAGCATGTCCAAAGGTCAGTTATCAATCTCCTCTCCAGTCCAGCTGGTGAATCTGGGAATCTTGAGGCAATGTTTCAACTGCCTCATGTACACAGACAACCCTCTCCTCCTCCCAACAAATTCCAACACATGTGAGAGATGCAGACATATAGCCAAATTGGAGGTTAAACTCTCTCAACTCAGTACTGGCGTAACCAGTCAGGAGGAGAAGGAAACCACACTCACTACAATTCCAGTCTCACATAGACCTACCACGACAGCAAACCAAACACATAAACACACAAAAACATACTTGGAGGCTCTAAATAAAAATCTGCCTAAGCATTAGAGACCTCCAAAGCAGACACCCAAGCAACCGCTACCCCAAAACAAAACACATGCAACACATAGCTCACAAAGCCAGTGTGCTGAACTGTCACAGCCCTTAAGGCTAAACAACACACCTGATACACTTGTAATAGGTGACTATCGTCAGGCACACTGACGTCCCACTCACCAGGCTGAACAAGGAGAAGGTCATGGTGAGCTGCCTGTCGGGCGCTAGGATCCGCCACATAACACAAGCACTCAGGTCACTCCAAGGCAAGTACAAATATGACTCAGTCATTGTCCATGCTGGTGTGAATGACCTGAGATGTACCTCCCTGGACTACATGAAAAGAGACATAGAGGAGTTCTCTGAGCATGTAGCCCAGGCCGGTATGACCCTGACCTTGAGTAGCATCTTACCCTCACCAAGAATGATGCCACAATATGAAGACAAGATGATCAAGGTCAACAATTGGCTTAAGTATTGGTGTCATTCAAAGGGGATCCAATGCCTGTCAGCCTGGGATGACATGCTCGACAAGCCACAATGCTTCACTAGGGACGGCTTGCATCTGTCACCCCTGGGCTTTCGGATATTGGCAAAGGCTCTTGCTACCCCCATAGTGCCTTTTTTAGGCAAGGCTCAAAAGACAAACCCACCTCCATAGGTATCATAAGGGATAAGAAACTAAGAGTAATGCTACTCAACGCCAGAAGTCTACACCTCAAGATACATGCACTCGAAACTCTCCTTAGCATGGAGAACATCGATATCTGTGCAGTAACAGAAACCTGGTTCAAGGCTCCAGAGAGCACCCCAGCACTACCAAATTATACCTCATACCATGCTTTTCGGCCCCAAAACTTGGACCAAACCACAAAAGGAGGGGGAGTATCAATATTCGTCAAAGATACCCACACCTCCAGGTTGGTGGCACAGCACGAAGCATCAGAGACTATCCATGTGCAACTAGCAGTGGGTAAAACTGCCTTCCAGTTTATAGCCTGCTCCAGACCACCCTCCCAAACCCAGGAACCCAACTCGGCCTTCCTTTGAACACTGGAAAATATGAAGGTCTCCCCAAACACCATTATATTGGGCAACTTCAACTACCCAAACATAGACTGGGAGCATTACTCAAGCTCAAACACCCTAGCCCAAAGGTTCCTAGAATTTATAAACTCAAATGCTATGGAACAACTTGTTACCACTCCCACAAGAGGGGAAAACATTCTGGACCTGATCATCACCAACATGGGGACTCTATGCTCCAGACCAGAAGTGTATCTTTCACTGGTAAGATCAGACCATAAACAAATTTCACTGGATATTCACATCCCGACCCCACCCCCTGCCCAGAAAACCACAGTGAAAAACTTCTCTAAAGTAAATTTCACACTCCTCAAAACCGAGGTGGAATCCTTCAAAGCCCCTGGGCCTGTGAAAAATACGGCCCAGACCGCAGAATCCTTTATAAACGCATTCTATGAACACCTTCAGGAATCAATGGATCATGCAATCCCAGATAAAACCAAGACCCAATCCTCCAAAGGCAGACGTCCTGTCTGGTGGACCCCAGCCATAAACAAACTATACAATAGAAGGAGGAAGCTACTACATGATAGAGCAAAATCCCAAAAAGGAAGGCATCTCTGATCAGTATTAGCAAAAAACTATGGGCACTCATAAAATCATGTAAGGCCAGCTTCGAGAGAAAAATTGCACAGGACACTAAGGCTTTCTTTAGTTATGTTAGGAACCTGGGTGGGAATTCCCAGATATGCTCAGAATTAGTCCAAAATGACAAAAAATACACCGAACCCACAGACATTGCCAACATCCTAGCTGACAGGTTCAGCGCAAACCCCCCCCCCAACCAAAAGGGCAAATATTTATCCCAGCAGAGTGCTGCCCCCTGACATCTCAGATGCTCAGGTAAGAGCCACCCTCTCCAAAGCAAAAAACACAGCATCAATGGGACCAGACGGTGTCTCGGGCTGTGTCCTACATGAACTCCAAGAAGAGCTAAACCCAAACATAAAACTTGTGTTCAATCTCAGCCTTACTACAGGATATGTACCCAAAGAGTGGTGTACAGCAACAGTGGCCCCTCTCCACAAAGGTGGTGCCTCAATGGATCCTGGAAACTATCACCCCATAAGCCTGACTAGCTTGGTCTGCGAAGCTATGGAAAGGATCATCATGGACCTCATAAATAAAGATATTGGGGACCTACAGACACTGGATCCTACCCAGTTCGGCTTTGTTAAGGGCAGATCCTGCCTCTTAAACCTGGTCGATTTCTTTGAAACAGTCACCAAGGCCATTGACAAGGGGAAGGTGGTCCACACAGCCTACCTGGACCTCGCAAAAGCCTTCAATACAATACCCCACTTGGGCATTATAGATAAGCTCACCAGCTTAAATATAAACCCCTATGTCACTAGATGGGTTGCAAACTGGCTCAAGGACAGAACCCACATGGTTAGAATTGCTGGAGCCATGTCAGACTCCAAACCAGTTACAAGTGGTGTCCCACAAGGCTCAGTCCTGGGACCTCTCTTGTTCGGTATATATTTCTCGGAGGTACAGGCCAACATGGAAGGACTGTGGCTGACCAAGTTTGCAGATGACTGCAAACTGGGTGCCATCGACTCTCCAGCCGACACAAGCATCCTCCAAAAGGGCCTCATAGAAACAGACAACTGGTGCCAGAGCCATGGCCTCAAGCTAAATGCCAAAAAGTGTATAGTCATCCCCTTTGGCAAAAACAAAGTGCCCACAAATTACCAAATAGGTGGTAATCTGTTAAGTACAGAAGAAGTAACTAGGGACCTGGGGACCCAAGTTGATAGCAATCTCTCATTTGACAACCACATGGCCAAAGTGGTTAGAAAAACATTTTATATAGCCCACCTAATCATGAAGGGATTCACATTTAGATCAGGGGAGGTCATTGTGCCTCTTTACTCATCCCTCATCAGGCCCATAATTGAGTACAATGCCCCTTTTGGGATGTACCTTACCAGACACCTGCAGCAACTGGAAAGACCCCAAAAGCACCTCACCGAGAGGATCAAAGGGCTCAAACAGATGCCATATGCTGCCCGGTTAAAGAAACTCCAGCTCTACTCAGTGGCATACTGCCTGCTCAGAGGTGATCTGTGCCTGACATATAAAGCCACTTCCAACCTGGAATTAATGGACATGCTGCACCTCAGAAAATCCAAATCCCATCGAGCTACGCGCTCGAGAGACTTGAACCTCAGCACTGAAATAAATAGGACGTGCTGGAGGGACAGATTCATAACCCAGAGGCTCCCTTCACTCTGGAATAAAATCCCAGTCCAGGTTAGGCAGAGTCTCTCATTGACTCTCTTCAAGAGGAATCATGATGAGTGGATGCGAGATCGTAGGTTTACCCCAGGTATCACTTCTGTGTCACTGTTAGACAGAGGCACAGTATACTAACCTCGAAAAAGGGCATAGCAAAATTAATTTAAAATGGGTGGCGAAAGCCAAACACACTCTGGCTAGGCTTATAAATGTGCTAGGGCAGATAGCCTGATATGAACCTATAAAAGATGGCCTGGACAGAATAGCAGATGTATTTACTAACGATACATGTTTACTCTGGTTGAATGTGTACTGTGGAGCTTTTCTCCCTAGGCCTCTGCTGAACATTGGCTTATACCCAGGACTTTCTCATTAAATAAATGTCATATCAATAAATAAATAAATAAATACATATGAAGGATATTAGGGCAAGAAGAGTGGTAAGGAACTAGTAAGTCTGGAAGAGTGAAGCAAAACATGGCAGCTTAAGTACATTTAAAAATGCAACGTGATGTTCACTATATCCAGAGAATTAATAATCTGTGAAAGGAGTTCACAACATGAGGGGAGGCCTTGTTATCAGAAAATGGGAAATGGACTGGAAAGTAGTTAGACAATCTTAAAGCTAAGCAAGCAGTTTCACAAGCCAGCAACAAATGGCAGATGGGATAATGGGATGCATAGGAAATGTCAACATTTGTTTTTCTTTAATGACTGCTTTTAAGTGTTTATCTGGAGTACCCTGTGCAGTTCTGGAAACATTGTGTTTGTAAGAACAGAAACAGGAAATAAATCATCCAAAGGAGAATAACAAAAGTGGAGCACAGGCTGCGTCAAGACCATGTATGGTGGGACATCTAAAATAGCTTAACGTGTAGTCTTGAAAAAGTGGAGGAGGAGAAGGAACAGGGTAGACCCTTATGCACATAGGATCATAGGATCACAGGAAGTCACTAGGCAATTGGTCCTGAGGCCCTTACAAGCCTAGCTGATGTTCTGACAACACAGAACACAATGGCCCTGTCCAGCAAGGATGCAGGTGGAATCCCAGGGGTATATTTTCTGTTCCCCTTCTAGTTATCCAGGTTGCACTTAAAAAGAGTTAATGAGGTCCTCTGCTTGATGTGGAGAGGGAGCCTATTCCACAGATGGGGGAGTCTCTGAGACACA
This sequence comes from Protopterus annectens, assembly GCF_019279795.1. Taxonomy (NCBI): domain Eukaryota; kingdom Metazoa; phylum Chordata; order Ceratodontiformes; family Protopteridae; genus Protopterus; species Protopterus annectens. The sequence continues at coordinate 1,826,394,102 of NC_056732.1, read as the reverse complement.
AATCTGTCCCACCAACAAGTCCTACTGATGTCACAGACCAGGTTGAGGTTGCACATATGGGTTACTCGAGTGGAGCTTGACTTGCGGATATGCAGCGGTCCCATCAAGACGGGGTCTGAGATTGCTTTGTATGCCAGAGGTCACCTCTGAAGAGTCTGCATGAGACTAAGTAGAGGGACAGGGCTTTTAGCCTATCTGTGTAGGGTAGATGTTTGAGGCCTGGATTCCCCTGGTGAGGAACCTCTGTGGTCTCTCCAGCTGCTGCATGTGCTTTATGAGGTACATGCCGAAAGGGGTATTGTACTCAATCATGGTTCTTATAAGGGAAAAATACAGGGATGTTATGACCTTCTTGTCCCTGGATGAGATACCCTTACTAATGAGGTGGGCCATGTAAAAAGCTTTCCATACAACAGAGGCAATATTGTGGTCAAAAGTCAGTTTTCTATCAACCTGGGTGCCTAAGTCCCTCACAAATGATTGCGTGCTTAGGACCTTGTTATTAATGTGATAATTTGTGGGGATGTCACTCTCCCCAAAAGGGAAGATGATGCATTTTTTGGCATTCAGTTTGAGGCCATGTCTTTGACACCAATAATTTGTTTGGGTGACACCCTCTTGGAGGATGTCCACATCACTAGGGGAATTGATGACAGTACCCAGCCTGCAGTCATATACAAATCTGGTCAGCCATAGCCCACTGTTTTGGCCTGCACATCAGAAAAGTATATCCCAAACAACAGATCCATGACCGATCCCTGGGGTACACTGCTTGAGGTGGCTTTCCGTATTTTGACTAGGTGGGTTCTGTCAGTGGGACAGCTTGCTACCCATCTGGTAGCATATGGATTGATGTCCAGTTGAGAGTTTATCTATTATACCGGAGTGGGGAATAGTATCGAAGGCTTTGGCCAGGTTAAGGTAGATGGTGTGCACAGTCTTCCCCTTGTCCATGGCTTTAGTGACTGTCTCAAAGAAGTCAACCAAATTTAACAGGCTTGACCTCCCCTTGACTAAACCAACCTCTGTGGGATCGAGTGTTGGGAGGTTGCCAATGTCCTTGTTAATGAGGTCCATGATAATCCATTTCATGGCCTTGCAGATCAGGCTACTTAGGCTGATGGGTCTATAATTTCTTGGATCGGTGGATGCTCCACCTTTGTGTAAAGGGTGACAGTGCCTGTCCTCCACTCATCTGGTACTAAGCTGGTACTCAGGATTTGGTTGAATAGGGTGCCTAATGATACTGCAAGTTCCTGCTTGAGTTCATGTAGGATGCAACCTGGGATGTTATTGGGTCCTGTGGAGGCTGTATTTTTTGTCTTTGGGAGGGCAGTGATGACATGCTCCCTAGAGATAATGGGAGGGGGGGAAGGTGCTGGGGATGTCCTGATTTACTGATGTGGGGGGGGGGCAGAGGGGTGAAGTTTTCACTGAACCTGTCTGACAGCAGGTTGGCTATATCTACGGTGTTTGTGTATTTGGTGTCCTTGACCACCAGTTCTGAGCAGATCTAAGTGTTTCCTTTGAGATTGCAGACATATGTAAAAAAGGCCATATGATTGCCTTTAGTAGATGTGACCAGTTTGTATTTGAAGTTTGCTTTGGAAGATTTCATTAGTGCTCTTATTTGCTTTTCCAGGTTAAGGAGAGATTGCTTCCAATTAGGTTCATAGGTTCATTGATAGGTACTAGGCTATCTGCCAAAGGGCATTTATAAGCCTAGCCAGAGTGTGTCAGCTTTCACCACCCCATTGATTAATTAACTGAGCCTCTGTCAAGAAGAGCCAATGAAGTGATCCCAGGGCTGTATTTTCTGTTACCCATCCACTCGTCAAGGATTCTCTTGAAGAGTGCTAGTGAGGGGCTCTGCCTAATGTAGTTAGGAGTTTTGTTCCAAAGGATGGGGAGTTTCTGTGACAGGAATCTATCCCTCCAGTATGTTCTATTTATTGTTGTGGCGAGGTTTAGCTCACTACAGCGAGTGGCTCTCAGTGACTTGGATTTCTTTAGGTTGACCATGTCCATCAATTCTGAGTTGGACATGGCTTTGGAAGTCAGGCAGAGATCACCTCTGAGTAAGCGATATGCCACTGAGTACAGCCGGAGGTTTTCCAGTTGGGCTGCATAGGACATATGTTTGAGGCCAGTAATCCTCTTGGTGAGGTACTTTTGTGGTCATTCCAGCTGTTGGAAGTGTCTTGTGAGGTACATCCCAAATGGGGCATTGTACTCTATGATGGGTCTGATGAGTGACAAGTAGAGGGGCACTGTAACCTCTTTATTTCTAGATGCGAACCCTTTAGTAATTAGATGGGCTATATAGAAGGGTTTCCTAACTACTTTGGCAATATGATTGTCAAAGGAGAGATTACTATCTACCTGGGTCCCCAGATCTCTTATTACCTCTTCTGTATTAAGGTGGCTGCCACCTATGTTGTAATTCATGGGTGTTTTGTTTTTCCCAAATGGGATGACTATGCATTTTTTGGCATTTAGCTTGAGACCATGACTTTGACACCAGGTGCCTGTCTTAGTAAAGCCCTTTTGGAGAATGTCCATGTCAGACGGAGAATCAATTATGGCTCCCAGTTTGCAGTCATCGGCAAACTTGGTTAGCCATAGTCCTCCTGTGTTTGCCTGTACTTCTGAGAAGTATATGCCAAATAGTAGGGGTCTCAGCACCGAGCCTTGTGGGACACCACTTGTGACTGGTTTAGAGTCAGACCTGGAGCCCGCTATTCTTACCTTGTGAGTTCTGTCTGTAAGCCAGCTGGCAACCCATCTCGTGATGTAGGGGTTTATGTTCAGGCTGGTGAGTTTTTCTATAATTCCCAAGTGGGGAATGGTGTCAAAAGCCTTGGTGAGGTCAAGCTAGGCTGTGTGAACCACCTTCTCCTCATCTATGGCTTTGGTGACTGTCTTGAAGAAGTCAACCAGGTTTAGTAGGCTTGATCTGCCCTTAACAAAGCTGCACTGGGTCGGGTCAAGAGTTTGGAGGTTCGCAATGTCTTTGTTAATGAGTTCAATGATGATGCGCTCCATAGCCTTACAGACCAGGGTAGTCAGGCTTATGGCAAGAGTTACCATGGTCAGTTGTGGCCCCTCGTTTATGGAGCGGAATAACCGTTGCTGTGCACCATTCTATGGGCATGTAGCCTGTGGAGAGGCTGAGGTTGAGCAGTGTGTTTAGGTGGGGGGTTAGTTCGTTCTGTAGTCCATGCAAGACACAGCCTGGGATACCATCTGGCCCCATTGACGCTGTGCTTTTGGCTTTTGAAAGGGCTGTTTGCACCTGTGCGTCTGTGATTTCCGGGACACTACACTTTTCCAGTATTGTTGTGGGCCCTTTTGGGGGTGAGAGGGGGGTGAAGTTTGCATTAAATCTATCTGCTAGGATGTTGGCAATATCAGTAGGTTCAGTATATTTTGTGCTATTTTGCACTAGCTCAGAGAATATCTGTGAGTTGGCACTTAGATTCTTGACATAGCTAAAGAAGGTTTTGTGGTTATCTTTCGAATCCTTGGCTATTTTTCATTCGAAGTTAGCCTTGGATGATTTTTTGAGGGATCTTAGTTTCTTACTGATACTGATCAGGGATGTCTTTCCTTCTTGAGATTTGCTTTTTTTCTGAACTAGTTTCTTCCTTCTGTTGTATAGCCTGTTTATGGCAGGGGTCCACCAGACTGGTTTCCTTCTCTTAGGGGAGTGAGTCTTGGTTTTCCTAGGGATGGCACAATCCATGCATCCTTGTAGGTGCTCATAGAGTACATTTGTAAAGGTTCCTGTTTCTTGGACACTGTTATCCTTTAGCTTGGGGGCTGTGAAACTTACCACCTCTGTCTTAAGTAAGGTGAAGTTTGCTATAGAAAAGTTTTTCACTGTGGTTTCCTTGGTTGGGGTGGTGGTGTGGTGTGGACATCCAGAGTGATTAGTTTATGGTCTGATCTAACCAGTGATGGGTTGACCTCTGGTGTGGAACACCTGTCACCCATGTTGGTGATGACCAGGTCCAATAAGTCATGGCATCTTGCAGGGGAGTTTAGCAGCTGATCCAGGGCATTTGAGTTGATAAATTCCAGGAAGCGCTGGACCTGGGAGTTTGTTCTTGAGTAGTTTTCCCAGTTAATGGTAAGGTAATTGAAGCCGCCCAATATCAGAGTGTTTGGTAGGACCTTCATGTTTTCCAGTCTCTCCAGAAAGGCAGAGTGGTGGTCCTGGGTCATGGAGGGTGATCTGTAGCAGGCAACAATTTGCATTGCAGATTTGCCTGATGTTAGTTCCACATGGATGATCTCAGAGGTATCATGCTGCGCCACTAACCTGGAGGTATAAGTATCCTTGATGAATATGGATACACCCCCTCCTTTTGTGTTTTGTTCCATGTTCTGTGGCTGAAATGTGTGGTATGAGTTGTAGCCCGGTAGTGCTGGGGTGCTCTCTGGAGCCTTGAATTAAGTTTCAGTTACTGCACAGATGTCGACGTTCTCCACACTGAGGAGTGCTTCGATTGCGTGCATTTTGAGATTTAAACCCCTGGTGATGAGTAGCATAACCCTCATTTTTTTTACTTTTGCTGTTTATGGAGGTGGGTTTGACTTTTGGGCCTTGCCTAAAAAGGCAATATGGGGGCAGCAAGAGCCTTGGCCAGTATTTGAAAGTCTAGGGGTAACAGGTGCAAGCCATCTCTTGCGAAGCAATGAGGCTTGTCGAGCATGTTGTCCCAGGCTGACAGACACTGGATCCCCTTTGAATGACACCAGAAGCTTAGCCAATTGTTGAAATTGATCATTTTTTCTTTATATTGCAGTATCATTCTTGGTGCGGGTAGGATGCTACTCAAGGTCAGGGTCATACCCACCTAAGCTACATAATCAGAGAGTTCTTCCATGTCTCTTTTCATGTAGTACAGGGAGGTACATCTCAGGTCATTCACACCAACATGAACAATGACAGAGTCATATTTGTACTTGTTCTGGAGTGACTTGAGTGCTTGTGTTATGTGGCGGATTCTGGATCCCGACAGGCAGCTAACAGTAACCTTCGCCTTGTCCAGCCTAGTGATTGGGACGTCAGTGTGCATAACTATAGAGTCGCCTATTACTAGTGTGTTAGGTATGTTATTTCACCTTAAGGGCTGTGATTGTGCGGCACACTGACTTTGTGTTTTATGTGCTGTCTGGTTTGTGACGGCAGGTGCTGGTTTTTTGGGTGACTGCTTTGGAGGTCTCTGATGCTTTTGCATGTTTTTATTTAGTGCCTCCAAGTATGATTTCATGTATTTATGTGTATTTTTTGCCAGTGCTGGTTTAGTATGTCTATGTGAGGCTGGAGGTATGGTGCAAGTGTTAACCTTCTCCTCATGACTGTGTGTTTCAGTCTTGGGTGGAGAGAGCTTAGCCTACAATTTAGCTATATAATTGCATCTCTCGCATATGTTAATGTTTTGTTGTAGGAGGAGAGGGTTGTCTGTGTACATCAGGCAGTTGTAGCATTGCCTCAGGATACCCAGGTTCACCAGCTGGACTGGAGAGTATATCTGAAATTGCCCTTTGGTCATGTCTGAATAGTAGGGTGAGCTGCTTAGTCGCTTGGTTGGTGAGGGGAGAATAATGAGCCTTGCCCTGCTGGGCAATCAAGTGTCGGGGTATATTAGTGCTTGCTATTAGGTCTGAGCAAGTGCTGGACTGTAGGATGCTTTTTAAGTGCTTAGGTTGAGGGTTAGACTACTTTCAAGTGAAAAACTGAAGAGGAGACTTGGTGGAGCTGGGAATAATTTAGCCCTAGCTAACCGGCACTGCCTGGACGTGTAAAACCATACAAACATGGTTTTTACAGCAGGGAAATGAAAGAGATAGAAATTAGCCCAAAATGGCCTATAAAGTACTAACTTCTGGGCTGGAACCACTCCTCCAGGGACAGATGGCTGCTCAATGCTCCCTCTCTCAAAGGTGAACAGAGAAACCTCCTTCTATCCAAGTAAGGTATGGGCAACTCAGAAACTTATAACACAGCCCTGAATTCAGCACTAGCCTAAAAACTGGACTATACTAGCTTAGAAAGGTGGGAAACAAGGAAAAAAATTTGAAAAGATAAGGCAAAAATGGTAAAAAATACACTTCAAACAGCTTTAAATGACTACAAACAGTAACAAAAACACTTAAAACAGCTTTAGATGACTACAGGCAATCAGAAAAGGCTTTTAAACAAATTACCCAATTAACCAGTAAAAAAAATCTCAAAACTTAGCCCTGTTCCTGTAGTCTTTAATCAGACAAGTTCTAACTGCACACTCCTGCCACTGAGGTGCAGGGGAACCTTCTCCAAAAAGAAGGCCTGGATTAGTGCTTAAGTTATACAAACAAAGTTAGATTCAACAGGCTAAATCTAGTTTATGCAACAGCAAACAAAGCACACCAATTTCAGTAAGAAACAGTTCAAATATGCAGGCACTATAAGCCTCTAACCAGAAATTCCCAGCTCAGAAGGGCAGAGTCCAGCTTCTCCTCCCACAAGAGTGCAGACCACAAACCTTCTTAATGTAAAATGACTGGCCTGAAGCCCAAGTACTTAAACCAGAACTAATACACTTTTAGAATAACAGACACTGAGCCTTCAATCAGCAATTCCCAACTTAGAAGGATGTAAGCTACATGTCCTGCCACAACAGTGCAGACCACAAACCTTCTTAATGTAAACAATTGGTCTGAAGCCCAAGTGCTTAAACCAAAAGGTTTAGAATGATAGCTACACCTTAATCATGTTACTAGCAAGCAGTAATACATACAACTGAATACTTTTAAGAAGGCCTGGATTAGTGCTCAAGTTATACAAAGAAAGGTAGATTCAGCAGGCTTGGATCTATACTATGCTACAGCAAACAAGTCGCACCAATTTCAGTAAGAAACAGTTCAAATATGCAGGCACTATAAGCCTTTAACTAGAAATTCCCAGCTCAGAAGGGCAGAGTTCAGCCTCTCCTCCCATAAGAGTGCAGACCACAAACCTTCTTAATGTAAAATAACTGGCCTGAAGGCCAAGTGCTTAAACCAGAACTAATACACTTTTAGAATAACAGACACTGAGCCTTCAATCAGCAGTTCCCAACTTAGAAGAATGTAAGGTACCTGTCCTGCCACAACAGTGCAGACCACAAACCTTCTTAATGTAAAACTACTGGTCTGAAGCCCAAGTGCTTAAAACAAAAGGCTTAGAATGATAGTTACACCAAGCAGTAATAAATACAATTGAGTACTTTTAAGATGATGCAAAAGCAAAATAAAGTAATAAAGTAGGAAGAAACAAAATACAGTAAAAGCAGATGAATAAAGTGAATTTTTTTATTTGAGTGAGCAAATGAGATGGGTCCAGGAGGAATATTCAAATGGAAAATAACAAGTTGGGCAGGCAGTTTCAAAGCCACCAAGATTAACACCAAAACAAAAGCAGTGAGGGTGGGTGGTGAACAACTTCCAGCTAGATAGTATTCAATGCAACACAAATAAATCAATTTAAATGCTGTATTATTTGAAAAAAGTGCAGATAAAGATTTACTTAAATTCACTTATACAGCCAGTTGATTGCAGGTAAGTCTTAGCCGGCCAAAGCTCAGAGTTTAAGCAGAAAAAAATCCAAAATGTGTCCTCTTATATAAGGCAGAAACCGAATATCAATGAAGTGAAACTACCCCCACTTATCACTGGCTATACAGGAATTCTAACTAGCACTAAATTCTAACAAGCATTAACTGAAAAAACAGAGCCACAACTTCCAGCTAGATAGTATTCAATGCAACACAAATAAATCAATTCAAATGCTGTATTATTTGAAAAAATTACAGATAAAGATTTACTTAAATTCACTTATACATCCAGTTGATTGCAGGTAGGCCTTAGCTGGCCAACGCTCAGAGTTTAAGCAGAAAATAATCCAAAATGTACCACTTATATAAGGCAGAAACTGAATATCAATGAAGTGAAACTACCCCCACTTATCACTGGCTATGCAGGAATTCTAACTAGCACTAAATTCTAACAAGCATTAACTGAAAAACAGAGCCACAACTTCCAGCTAGATAGTATTCAATGCAACACAAATAAATCAATTTAAATGTTGTATTATTTGAAAAAAGTGCAGATAAAGATTTACTTAAATTCACTTATACATCCATTTGATTGCAGGTAGGTCTTAGCGGGCCAAAGCTCAGAGTTTAAGCAGAAAATAATCCAAAATGTACCACTTATATAAGGCAGAAACCGAATATCAATGAAGTGAAACTACCCCCACTTATCACTGGCTAAGCTGGATTTCTAACTAGCACTAAACTCTAACAAGCATTAACTGAAAAAAACAGAGCCACAACTTCCAGCTAGATAGTATTCAATGCAATTAGTTACCTGTTCCTTTTTGGTCCAGGACATTTTTTTTGTTTTATTATAGAGTTTATTTACTGCAGATATCCACCAGATAGGTTTACTTTTCTTTGAGGAAGGTGATTTTGTCCTGTAGGGTATTCCTGATTCCATGAAGCTATATACATGCTCATATAGTACTTTGGTGTAGGTTTGGATATATGTGCCAATTCCTATGGTGGGGAAAGTTGTTTATACCTTCCCTCAGGAGGTTGTGATCAGCTTTGGAGAATTTTTTTTGATTGACCCTAGCTGGGGGGGGGGGGGTTGGGGGAGATGGTGACTTTGAAAGGGACCACTTTGTGGTCAGATCTTAGCAGGAGGATTGACACTGTAGGGATGCTGCAGTGGTTACTCATGTTGTTTAATACCAAGTACAATATATTATCATCTCTTATGGGGGTGTTGACCACCTGGTCCAAGGCATTTGCAATGATGAAATCAAGGAATCTCTAGGAATTTGTGTTTTGGCATGAGTAGTTCTTCCAATCTATGGCTGGCTAGTTAAAGTCACCCAAGATTAGGGTAAAGGGTTGAATCTTGATAGATGTGAAGAGGTCAGGATAGGTGGAGTGGGCACCTTGAGTCAAAGTTGGGGGTCTGTAGCTAGCTATGATTTGAATAGGGGTCTTGTCAATGGTTAACTGTACCTGGAGTGTTTCCTGTGTGTCATACTGTTTGATCATCCTGGAGGTGTGTATGTCTTTAATATATATTGCAACTCCACCTCCTTTTGCTTTACTGCCCATGGTTTGGGGTCTGGATGTATGATAGGATGAGTAACCTGGTATGGCTGGGGTGCTCTCCTCAGCTTTGAACCAGGTTTGTGTGACTGAAAAAAATGTCAGCATCTTCCATGGTTAAGAATGCGTGCAATGAGTGTAGTTTTATCTTTAGACTCCTAGAGTTTAGCAGCATGACCTTTAATTTGTGTTGTGATGAGATGTTCATGTTTGTAGGTTTAACCTCATGGTATTGCCTAAAAATGCACTATGGGGGAGGCAAGAGCCTTTACCAGAAGCCTAAAGCCCAAGGGAGACAGATGTAGGCCATCTCTGGCAAAGCATCATGGTCTGTTGATCATGTCTTCCCAGGCTGTCAGGTACTGGATCCCCTTGGACACCAGAAACTAAGCCAATTGTTAAAGTCAATAACTTTCTGTTTATATTGAGGCATCAGTCTGGGTGATGGTAGAATGTGGCTTAAGGCTAGGAACACACCTGCCTGGGACATATATTCAGTGAGCTCGATCATGTTTCTCTTCATACAGTCCAGGGAGGTATGTCTGAAGTCATTCACGCCAACATGGACTATGACAGAGTCATAACAGTACTTGTTGTTGAGAGACTTAAGTGCATGGGTGATATGTCAGATTCTTGCACCTGACAAACAACTAACCGTGACTTTCTCCTTATCCTGCCTGGTGAGGAGCACATGTGTGTGTCTCACAATGGAGTCTCCTATGACTAATATGTTGGGTTTATGTTCAGGTCTTAGTGGTTGTGAGACACAGGTGTGTGGACATCAAAATAATGCCCAGATTCCAAGTCAGTCCTTTAGAAAGTTGTATAAGGATAAAAAAATACAACTTGTAGTTATAAGATGGATGCAGAGTAATAGGTTTCACAGGAAGACTAGTGAATCATTAACACACAAGGCCAAAAACTGTCAGAATTCAGTAATGTATGGGAAAGTTATAATGCAATTTTTATCAGAAATGATAAAAATAAAATGTGTTTGAAATATGATAAGGATGTAGTTTATCCATTATTTAGGGAGGCTGACATACTAGGTGGGCCAAGTGGCCTTTACCTTCCAGCATAGCCCACATTTCTGGAAGGTGGTTATCATACAAATTTGGAGTACTGATTAATACTGCTTAGGTTCATAAGTAGTTACTGTGCATCTAGTCCATGACAGTCTTGAAGAGCCTAGTCAATGTTCCCCAGAGCACTGTCTAGTTAAGTAACTTGCTCAGAATCATACTATAGGCAAATGGAGGCTGAGGTAATCAAACCCTGAACTATAAGTAGCAGTTTATTTTAACAGTTCATGTCTTTAATCTTCTGTGCTAACTGCCAGGCAAAGTTTTTTGGTTAAGGCTGTGAGCTGTAGTTCCTGTGGTATAGGATTTGATGCCTTCATTTTCTGCTGTATGACCTTGAGCAAGTTGCTTAACCAGACACTGCATATGGGTCCCCCAGAAAAAAGACCGTGTGCCCCGCTGGTCTACCTTATTAACAAATGGGTATAATTATGATGATGATGATTACTATTATTATGTTTAGAGAGTTGTTTTAGAAACCTGAGGTTAAGAGGAATATGTTTAGGGGTTATTGTTGCATTTTTTTGAAATTACATACATATTTAAAAATAGTTGGGATAGGTGATTAGTAAAGAAACCTGAGATAGTGACACCAACAGATAAAAGAGGAATTTGGATATGTAGTCACTTTAGAAACCTGGGGTAGTGACACCTGTGAGGATATTGGATGTTGTTGTCTGCGCTAGCATGACTGGCTGAAGTGTTGTAAAAACTTGTAAATAATTGTAAATTACCTTGTGTTATTTTTGCCTGCATGACATGCTATATAATTTTGTAAATAAATGTATTTTTTTATTACTTTGATTTATGTAGGATGTTGAATCAAACAGGGTTGTTTGTTTCTTCTAGTGAGTTTCATTTGTGGAACTCACAGTGTGTGAGTTGTGGATTTTGGACTTTGGTTACTGCCTGGTTCTATCCATTGCTTATCATTTATTTTATTATATTTATTCATCTATCTGAGCAACGGAGGATTCATCACTCGGATACCACCTTGTTGGTTGTATTTTTGGTATTTTTTTATTACTTTGATTTATGTAGGATGTTGAATCAAACAGCGTTGTTATGGCTGACCTAGTGTGCATATTTTTTAAAAAACAGTTCTGAATGTAGGCTATGCTAGTCAGCTGACCTAAATGTGATGCCATCATGTGCCAGAGCTGAAAGGAATAGAATCTTCTCAGCTGTTACTTTGTTTACTTTTTAAAAGTCTGATATCAGATAGCAGAATTCTCAGCTTTCTGTGACTTTAAAAAAAATTCTGCTATAAAAGCAGGTGCTGAGTCAAAGTTCAGTTTAGTTTGTAGTAGTAGTTGTTCAGTAGTTGTAGTAATAGTTGTGGTTTCCCAGATCAGTAATTATCACACAGAGATATTCAGCAATAATAGTAGAAGTTATTATTCCAGTCACTGAAGACAACAGCCTGAAGATTGAACATAAATTCTTATCTTGCCTGGCACAAGTAAGCTTATCATCTTGCATTGTTGAATTAATTAGATTAGACAGGGACAGTTAATCTTTAGACAGTTAGGGAACTACAGTTAGATACAATCGGTGTGAAACCTATCCTTAAGTGTTATTTTCATAATTCCTGTGTGTGAAACTCTGTAATTTATTGGAATCAGTTATTCAGTGTATATATGTTTTAAATCATTTTATTTATTAGATATTCAATTATCTTTTATAGTGGCTGGTGATTTAGAAGTACTTTTAGTAACCTGTGAGTGTTTATGCTTATTGTAATAACACCAGGGCCACTCCAGAAAGCCTTACTACTTGGATTACATGCTACTATTTATATTAATGCTTATTTTACCCAATATAATTGAACACCCCTTTTGAAGGGTATTGTGGTATTTGACTAGCATTGCCTAAAAATGACACTATGGGTGGGGGGGAGGGAGTCCTGATAAGCACATAAATGCCATGAGGAGAAATATGCAGGCCATCTCTCAGAAAGCAGCTATGACTGTTGATAATCTCCTCCTAGGCTGATATATATTGGAGCCTCTTAAAATGAAACCAATAGCTAAACCAATCATTGCAGTCAATTATCTTTTGTTTCTATTGCGGAATCATTCTTGGCAATGGCAGGATACTGCTCAATACTAGTTCCACACTAATTTCAGATGTATATTCGGAGAGCTCAATCATGTCTTTCTTCATATAATCCAAGGAGGTATAGCTTAAGTCATTTACACACGTGCGTTATGATGAGGTCATATGTTTATTAGGTGTGAAGGAAATTATGGGACCCAGTGACACTGCAGATCCTGGTACCTGAGGGGCAGCTGACTGACACTGTGTTTGCACAGATTGCATAGGTGATTGATACATTTGCGCACCTGAATATGGAGTCGCCTATGACTAAGACATTACCAGATGTACTGTTTTTGCCCTGTTGCATTAAGGGCTTTGGCTTGCCAGTACATTGCCCTTTTTTGTATTTTTTTTGTAGTGTCTATGTGAGATATTTGTTTGCAGTGTGATGCTGAAGGTCTTGTTTACTGAGCCTGTGTCTAGGAGGCCTTTGTGGTTTTGGTAGGGATTTTTTTAAGTAGCCCAGCATAAGAAGACGTAATTGTTAATTTAGAATCTGATGGGTTGTGTGCTGTAAGTTTCAGGACAAACAATATGGTGGGTACAGTTAGCTAGAAGATGCTTGTGCCACTCACATGTAGGATCTTGTAGTGGACAAAGCAGAGCTGTCAGTGAGCACGAGGCAGTCCTTGCATTGCCTTAAGGTGCATAGCCCTGTCCAGCTGGCAACAGACAGTGAGGTACATTGTGACTCCATGGCATATTATGCCTGGTGCAATATGGAGTGTTAATGAGGTGCATGTAGGAAGTACTAATGAAGTGTATGAAGGACATACTAATGAGTTGTAATGAGTTCTATTGAGATGTATGCAGGGAGTAATTGGAACCATTAGTACTCTCTACATACACTAAGTGAAGTATATGAAGGAAGTACTAATGAGTGCTAATGAAGTGTATATAGTGAGTACTAATGAGTACAAATGAGTGCTAATGAACTGAATGTAGTGAGTACTAATGAGTGTTGATGAGGTGTATGTAGGGAGTACTAATGAATGCTAATGAGGTGCATGTAGGAAGTACTAATGAAGTATATGTAGGAAGTACTAATGAGTATTAATGAAGTGTATGAAGGGCATACTAATGAGTTCTATTGAGATGTACATAGGGAGTAATTAGAACCCATTAGTACTCCCTAAATATATTTAGTGAAGCTTATGAAGGAAGTACTAGTGACTGCTAATGAAGTGTGTGTAGGTAGTACTGAGTGCTAAAGAAGTGAGTTCATAGGAAATGAGTCAAAGCACCAGAGTTACAATTATATATGCATAATATTAGTCGAGGAAGAATACAGAGGTCATTAAAATGAAGTGTCAGTGACTAATGCATACTTGAATCAGTGACTAACAACTTGGTTTACATGCCTCAACAATAGTTTAATGCAAATAATATGGCATGGTTCCGCAACCACAGTTTAATATAAAAGTTAACAACAGTGTAGGAACAACTAATGGGTAGTAGAAAAACAATACCTCTCAACTGTACAGATTTTTACACAATATGTGGATTTTTGCCCAGTTTTTATAAAATTGTGATTTTCTGGCAAATTAGTAGCAAATCATTAAAGACTGAAGTTAGAAAATAATGACAGACATTTGAGTTTCAGACTTCATACCCTTCAGAAAATTCAAGTTAATGCAAAACCTGTTATTCTACCAACTTTCTAAGTTTATAAGAGCAATATTTAAAAATTGTCCCTATTTTTTGGTCTTTGGCCCACTTTTATTTATGGCCTTGTCCAGATTTCTTGCTATAAGAGGTTGAAAGGCATGCAGGAAAAACTACACTTGGCTTAAGTACCACAGTAATGACTAAGTACAGACATTTGGCTTGGGTTCTACAGTAACCACTTAATCCAAAAATGTGGTTCTAGTGCTACAACAGCAGGTTTACAGAATGAGACAGTCTCAGGTTCACTGTACCTACAGCAAAACCAAATGATGAGTAGAAAAGGCTATTAGGAGTTATGGAACTAATGGCGATCTTCATCAGGAAACGCCTGTATGTCATAACTGGATATGTAATTCCATTCTGATGTATTAGTGTGACTATCTGTAAGCTGCTGTAGTCATTATCACCTATGATGAGTCATATTCAGGCTATGAGGCCTAGGTTACATTGCCAACAAGAATTGTGCAATAGCACTTACCACTGCTCTGAAATGATCACGCTCACCTGGTAATTCTTCACCCTTCAGTGGTATGTCAACTCTGTGCTTCATATCCAGTTATTAAATGGCTTGTCTCTCATCTGTATACAAAGTTGCATATTACTGTCTTATTCTTGATACAAAGTTGCATATTACTGTCTTACTCTTGAACCATTCCTTGAAGTACTGCGGCTCATTTGACAGTTACCACTTGACAGAATATGACCTAGACCTAAACTCTATAAAGTGTATGATGCTCTGTGTAGATTGCTTGCAATTTCTTCTTTCTGACCCATTACTACTTTTAAACACAATGGTCACTATTTGACCAAAATAAAACTTTGTGAATTGCAACTTTAATAATGTTCCTTGTACATCTGCATTTACCTTTCTGATGTTATGTGCTGATTTAAGCCCCCTGTGAAACATAAATATTAGTTTTCATTGTATGTATGCATTGTCATTTCACAAGCCTGAAAGACAGGCATCTTTTCCTGACACAGGTTGATAGCTTTTACAGTTTTCTTGGTCATTTGCTCAGATAGTTTAGTTAGCTCTTCTGAAGCTGCTTGGATGGATACACCTATAATTCCACCTAAATAAAGGGATACTCAAAAGCATTATTTTAGTTATACCTAACTCAGACATTTTAGAATAAAAAGTATAAGATTTCTGTAACAAAAATGATTTCCTCAATATGTATTCTAATAAGGTAGGGAGATGGACACCAACAACAGCCACTGTAATGTTCAGCTGTGCTATATCATCAAATAGCTTCCTTTAACTCAGAATCCTACACCCCTACAATCAGTCTTCAACAGCACTGGACTAGTTTTACTAGCATTTTTCAGCCATATACATTATTTTATGACTCTGCTCAGCTTCCACCTTCTGTACTTCTAATATAAACCTTATGATTATGACAACCATATATAATTGTTTTTGAACCTGTTTAATACCCTAATCTCTTATCAATAATGCTAAAATGTTCTGCTCTACTGAGTTCATTCCCTTACTTCAATTTCTATGAATTTCAATCACTAAAAACATGGCCTATTATATGTTTATCAACCCCACTAATACACCTCTTCAAATGTTCAATATTCAACATCTACTAAGGCATAAGTATGTTTTCTACTGCAATAGTTGTCTTTATTTTATATGAATGTATCTAATTAGCAAATATATGTGTAATTTTCAATGTATGTCACTTAATCTCTGTTTATAACGATTACTGAATATCAGTTTAAAATGTTCGCAATATGTTGAAGCTTTTCTCTCCAGGCCTTCGCTGAAAAGGGTTTTTGGCTAAACCAAGTCAGACAATCCAGGTAAATCAAAGTAAAATAAATAAAAATAAACATGTAATATTCCACTGCTTCCAGTAGGATAGCTGCAGAGACCCCAGTAGTTCTCCCTGATTCCCTTACTTTAGAATGCATAAACATTACCTCTGTGGTTGATCATCACCTGCTGATTTCTGCCTTCACACGTGTCAAAACTAGCAGTCAATATACATCTTGAGTAAGACATGACTATGGTATGTCATTTTCATCTACTGCATGTTCTCTGAATTGTTGGAGATGCCAAATGAGACTGATAGAAATTTTACAGTGGAAGATAAAATCAAGAAAGTGATGGTCTGGATGTCTGTTCATCCATTCACCCATATATCATAAAAATGCCAGTGATGGGGAGTGAGTCTGTATGTTTTATACTGAAATATCTTATTAAGTTTCTGCATTTTTATTGTGAATTGGCATATGGCATCTTATATACAACTAGCACAGTCAGCTTCTCCCAGGACTTTTTGTTGTCACACTGTCACTATGCTTGGTTTCCACCTGATGCTATTAAACCTTTGCACAAAGGACTAGGTAAAACTAACATCCAGAATATATATGTAGCAATTTCTTTGCTATGTGAGATGTAAACAAAATGCTATATTGTATTAGGAAAATTATATACATATATGTTTCTTCAACTTTAACATGTTGAAAATACAGTATCATGCTTTAAAGTGGCTTACTATGTGGAATCAAATTTGGTGTATGCTGCACTAAAATTACAGTCTTAGGTGTGATTTCTAGTTGAACATCATCTTGCTATTACCTGAAAGTTTTGTAATGAAATCTCAAAAGGAACAGCTATACTTGAGATTCAGAAGCATTCACTGCATTGTGGCAGACAATGTTGCTTGACGAGTGGCCATATGAAGGGTGTGTGTGACTCAGAAAAGCATTCAATATGAGTGGAAAAAACTGAGCAATATAAATCTTCAAGATATATGATAATAGTGGTATAATGAAATGGTAATGAGTAACATCATGAACATAATGAGCTCTGAGTATGAAAATAAGGTAAAACAAAATGGAAGAGCAATTAAGAAATGTTTAAAGAGTAGAGAGGCCCTACACCTATGGTTTTGGATCTCACAACACCAGTGGGCAGTCTACTTCCGCAATAGTGCCTACCCCATCAATCATTATTGCTTGCATGCATGTATGTATAACTAGTGGCTATAGAATCACAAATCATGCACACAATATTCAACACACAATATAAGCACTTTCACATATTTTATTGCTTCAGACTCCATTAGAAATTTTAAAATGCCACCTGACTCACCAAATTTATGTCATGCTGATATTGTCATATGATAAATTTAAACCAATCCTAATGAAATGTTATGCTATCAAAAAATTATCAAGCAAAATGTATTATTTAAAATGAATTAAAATAACTTCATGTTTTTGTTTCTTCAAGCTTCAATAAACTGTTGACGGAAAATGTTTCATTGATGCCAGATTCCTGGCTTGCATCCAAGAGCACTTGTGACTGCTGACCAGACACGAGTGGAGTCCAACAGGGATTGGCCCTGGATCCTCTCCTGTTTGGCATCTACTTCTCAGAAGTCCAGGCCAACACGGAGGGACTCTGGCTGAACAGGTTCGCAGATGACTGCACACTGGGAGCCATTATTAACTCCCCAAGTGATGTAGACATTCTACAGAAAGGCCTCACTGAGACCAATAACTGGTGTTGAAACCATGGCCTTAAGCTTAATGCAAAAAAATGCATCATCATCCCCTTTGGGAAAAACTCAGTTCACACTTATTACTACATTGATGGGAGCCAACTGAACACTGAAGGCGTTATAAGAGATCTGGGGATACAGGTTGACGGCAACCTCTCCTTTGACCACCATATTGCCACTGTGGTCAGATAGTCCTTCTGTGTGGCACATCACATTACCAATGATTTTGCATCCAGGAAGAAAGAGGTCATCATCTCTCTCTCTACTCTTCCCTCATTAAGCCAATCATCGAGTATAATGCTCCGTTTGGCATGTACCTCAATAGACATATGCAACAGCTAGAAACACCACAAAAGTACCTCATGAAGATGGTCCTAGGCTTTAAATACATCCTACATGGACAGACTCAAAACTCCAGCTATTCTCTGTCTCATATCAATCTCTGCTTGACTTACAAAGCTATGTCTGACCCAACTCTGTTAGAAATGCTACATCTAAAGAAATCCCAATCCCTCCACACCACATGCTCCAGAGACCTCAACCTCACTGCCACAATTAACAGAACATGCTGGAAGGACAGATTCATAACCCAGAGACTTCCCATGCTCTGGAATAGACTTCCCATACATGTCAAGCAGAGCACCTCACTGGCCTCTTCAAGAGAAATCTACAGGATACTGCCTTTCAAGCAATGTATGCTTAAAACAATTTAACTCTTCAGAAACTGTTTCTTCTTCTTCTTCTGACACAATTTTGGAAACTATGACCATAAGGTCCTTGACTATACTGATCTTTTCTTTGTATAGATAACTACTTGAATATAATAAATATGAGTTTGAAATTATTTTCTTAAAGTACTTGATTCATATTTCTACTTCAGTCACATTTTGTATAAAGTAACTTTCAAGTAATTAAATGAATTCCTATCATATTCATGAGTGAACCTCCAAAATGTTCACAGTTATTAATATACTCAAAAATTCTTCAATTAGTTAATATTAAAATTACAAATTATAAAAATGTTGTCCAAGAAATGCACATATAAAGCAATACTCTCCATATATTTTGAATATCCGTGATGGTGCAGTGGTAGCATTGTTGTCTCAAAGCAAGAGGTTCTCCCTTTCAGTTCTCAGCTGGAGTGCGGGGAGTGCCTTCTGTGTGGAGTCTGCATGTCCTCCCCACGGTTGGTTGGGCGTTCGAAAGACATGCGTAAATGGGTGTGCCTTTGTTGAAGGTTGAACGTTGAGCTGGCACCTCGGCATTCATCGAAATCTACTGCCAATCATTAGCGGACTGGAGTTCCATTGTGGTGACCCCTAACCGGGAAAAGCCAAAAGACAACAACAACAACATGTAAGTTAATGTGACTGAAATGTTGTTGAAATTAAAGCTGTTAGTTCGTAAATTTAACTTTCATGTTATTTTTGAGAATTCTGACCCTAATGTCTACCAACATGGATGTAAAAGAAAAATCACTTTCAATCTCTTATTGTACACTAACTTGGTTATATTTGAAAAGATGTCTGAGACTGATTTTAAATGCTAGGGTAAAGATTTGAAACTTATAGCATTTTACAACTTAACTTTTGAGGAACAAACACTATTAAAAAAATGTCTACAGATGATACCATTAAGATAATGAAGCTTGATAAAGTGGGAGAGAGATAGTGTCATAGAATGCCACTGATTATTCATAAATAATGTCAAATATTTTATATCAGGATGATTTTGCACCATGGTCTCCCTGAGAATCACTTTGTGTAAATATATGCATTTCGTATTATACAAATTGTTTATGTAGAATGAAATAAACAAAGAAATGTATGAATTTTTGATGGCTAGTGATCCAAAAATATCACATACTTTTGTTATTCCCAAGGTTCACAAAAATGATAGTGGTCCCCTATGATGTTGTTTTCACAGGATCCAAAATGAAGCCACAAGCCGAATATGTATATTTCAAAATAAAAAAAATGTTTTAGGTTCATAGGTTCATAGGTTCATACTAGGCTATCTGCCCTGGGGCATTTATAAGCCTAGCCCGATTGTGTTTGGCTTATGCCACCCCTTGATTTGAGTATACTGTGCCCTTTTTAAAGTTTAGTTGACTGTGCCTCTGTCTAATAGTGACACGGAAGTAATCCCCGGGAAAAACCTATGATCCCCCATCCACTCATCAAGATTCTAATTGAAGAGAGTCAGTGAGGTGCTCTGCCTAACATGAATTGGAATTCTATTCCAGAGCAAAGGGAGCCTCTGGGTTATGAATTTGTCCCTCCAGCATGTTCTATTTATTTCTGTGCTGAGGTTCAAGTCCCTCGAGCGCGTGGCTCTAAGGGATTTAGATTTACTGAGGTGGAGCATGTCCATTAATTCTGGGTTGGACATAGCTTTATATGTCAGGCATAGATCGCCTCGAAGTAGGTGGTATGCAACTGAGTAGAGCTGGAGTTTTTTTAACCGAGCAGCATATGGCATCTGTTTGAGTCCCTTGATCCTTCTGGTGAGGTACTTTTGGGGTCTTTCTAATTGCTGCAGGTGTCGGGTAAGGTACATCCCAAAGGGGGCATTGTATTCTATGATGGGCCTGATGAGGGATGAATAAAGGGGCACGATTACATCTCTTGATCTAGATGTGAATCCTTTCATGATGAGGTGGGCTATGTAGAAGGTCTTTCTAACCACTTTGGCAATGTGTTTGTCAAAGGAGAGATTGCTATCAACTTGGGTCCCCAGATCCCTAATTACTTTCTCTGTACTTAATGGGTTACCACCTATGTGGTAATTTGTGGGCACATTGTTTTTGCCAAAGGGTACGACTATACACTTTTTGGCATTTAGCTTTAGACCATGGCTCTGGCACCAGTTATCCGTCTCTGCGAGACCTTTTTGAAGGATGTTTGTGTCAGCTGGAGAGTCGATTATGGTGCCCAGTTTGCAGTCATCTGTGAACTTGGTGAGCCATAGTCCTCCCATGTTGGCCTGTACTTCAGAAAAGTAAATACCGAACAAGAGGTCCCAGGACAGAACCTTATGGGACGCCACTTGTGACCGATTTCGAGTCTGACATGGCTCCAGCAACTCTGACTCTGTGGGTTCTATCTTTGAGCCAGTTTGCGACCCATCTTGTGACATAGGGGTTTATATTTAGGCTGGATAGCTTATCTATGATTCCCGAGTGGGGTATTGTGTCAAATGCCTTTGCAAGGTCCAGATAGGCTGTGTGGACTACCTTCCCTTCATCTATGGCCTTGGTGACTGTTTCGAAGAAGTCGACCAGGCTCAAAAGGCAGGATCTGCCCTTGACGAAGCCAAATTGGGTAGGATCTAGTGTCTGTAGGTCCCCAATGTCTTTGTTTATGAGTTCCATGATGATCCTCTCCATAGCCTTGCAGACTAGGCTAGTCAGACTTATGGGGCAATAGTTTCCAGGGTCCATAGAGGTGCCACCTTTGTGGAGTGGGACCACTGTTGCTGTACGCCATTCTTTGGGCACATATCCTGTAGTGAGGCTGAGATTGTACAGCAGTTTTACTTGAGGGATTAGTTCTTCTTGGAGTTTATGTAGGACGCAACCCGGTATGCCATCTGGTCCCATGGAAGCAGTGTTTTTTGCTTTGGAAAGGGCGGCCTTCACCTGAGCATCAGAGATGTTTGGGACGCTGCACTCTGCTGGGATAGATACTTGCTCTTTTGTGGGGGAGGGGGTGGAGAAGTTTGCACTGAACCTGTCTGCCAGGATATTGGCGATGTCTGTGGGTTCAGTGTATTTTTTGCCATTTAGAATCAACTCAGAACAAGTCTGGGAGTTGCATCCCAGTTTCCTAACATAACTGAAAAAAGCCTTATGACTGTCTTTAGTGTCCTGTGCAATTTTTCTCTCGAAGCTGGCCTTGGAGGATTTTATGAGGGATCGTAATTTTTTGCTAGCACTGATCAGAGATGCCTTCCCTTTTAGGGATTTTGCTCTATCATGTAGTAGCTTCCTCCTTCTGTTGTACAGTTTATTTATGGCTGGGGTCCACTAGACCGGACGCCTGCCTTTGGATTATTGGGTCTTGATTTTGTTTGGGATAGCATGATCCATGCATTCCTGGAGATGTCCGTAGAATGCATTTATATAGGATTCTGCAGTTTGGGCTGTAGTTTCCACTGGCCCTGGGGCCTTGAAGGATTCCACTTCAGTTTTGAGAAGTGTGAAGTTCGCTTTTGAGAAGTTTTTCACTGTGGTTTTCTGAGCTGGGAGTGGGGTCGGGATGTGGATATCCAGTGAAATTAATTTATGGTCTGATCTTACCAATGAGGGATATACTTCTGGTATGGAGCATAGAGTCCCCATGTTGGTAATGATCAGGTCTAGTATGTTTTCCCCTCTTGTGGGAATGGTGACTAGTTGTTCCATAGCATTTGAGTTTATAAATTCCAGGAACCTTTGGGCTAAGGTGCTGGGGCTTGAGTAATGCTCTCAGTCTATGTTTGGGTAGTTGAAGTTGCCCAATATAATGGTGTTCGGAGAAATCTTCATGTTCTCCAATGTTTTCAGGAAAGCCGAGTGGGATTCCTGACTTTGAGATGGTGGTCTGTAGGATGCTATAAACTGAAAAGCAGTCTTGGCCACTGTCAGTTGCACATGGATGGTCTCCGATACTTCGTGCAATGCCACTAACCTGGAGGTTTGGATATCCTTGATAAATATGGAAACTCCCCCTCCTTTTGTGGTTCGGTCCAGGTTTTGGGGCCGAAAAGCATGATATGAGATATAACCTGGTAGTGCTGGGGTGCTCTCTGGAGTCTTGAACTAGGTTTCTGTCACTGCACAGATATCGATGTTCTCCACACTGAGGAGAGCTTCGACTGCGTGCATCTTGAGGTTAAGACTTCTGGCGTTTAGCAGCATTACCCTTAGTTTCTTGTTCCTTGTGCTGTCTATGGAGGTGGGTTTGACTTTTGAGCCTTGCCTAAAAAAGGCACTATGGGGGTGGCAAGTGCCTTTGCCAATATCCAAAAGCCCAGGGGTGACAGGTGCAAGCCGTCCCTAGTGAAGCAACGTGGCTTGTCAAGCATGTCATCCCAGGCTGACAGACACTGGATCCCCTTTGAATCACACCAAAATTTTAGCAAATTGTTAAAAATCGATCATTTTGTCTTTATACTGTGGCATCATTCTAGGTGAGGGTAAGATGCTGCTCAAGGTCAGGGTCATACCGGCCTGGGCTACATGATCAGAGAGCTCCTCTATGTCTCTTTTCATGTAGTCGAGGGAGGCACGTCTCAGGTCATTCACGCCAGCATGTACAATGACTGAGTTATATTTGTATTTGCTTTGGAGTGACCTGAGTGCTTGCGTTATGTGGCGGATCCTAGCACCCGACAGGCAGCTCATTGTGACCTTCTCTTTATTCAGGCTGGTGAGCGGGACGTCAGTGTGTCTGACAATAGAGTCACCTATTACAAGAGTATCAGGTGTGTTATTCAGCCTTAAGGGCTGTGACTGCTTGGCACACTGACTTTGTGTGCTATGTGTTGTACGTGTTTTGTTTTGGGGTAGCGTTTGCTTGGATGTCTGCTTTGGAGGTCTCTGTTGCTTAGGTAGATTTTTATTTAGAGCCTCAGAGTATGTTTTTTGTGTTTTTATGTGTTTGGTTTGCTGTTGTGGTGGGACTATGTGATACTGGAATTGTGTTGTGTGAGGTTACCTTCTCCTCCTGACTGGTTACACCAGTTTTGAGATGAGAGATCTCAGCCTCCAGTTTGGCTATATGGTTGCATCTCTCACATATATTTGAACCTGTTTCTTTGATAACAAACTACATGTATTGATTGAGTCTATGTGTCACACCACATAAAGCGGACTTAATGGTTTCATACTGCATTATTATCCAATTACTTATTAACAAATAATCATAACGACATAATTGTGTTATTAATAGAGCTTGTATTAAAGAACAATGTCATTTATAAAAGGAGTTGCTACTGCGGCAGCATCAACATCTTTTTATACTAATGCTGTTATGTTGTCTTATGAAACAAAGTTTACACTTAATTCAAAATATATGGAAAGTATTGTTTTATATGTGCATTTCTTGGATTACATTTTTATCATTTGGAATGGCAACATTAACTACATGGAGAATTTTTTTGAATACATTAAGAATTATTGACAATATTTGAGTTTCACTTATGAACATGATGAGAAGTGAGTTAATAACGTACAAGTTACTTTGTACAAACATTTGATTGAGCAGAAATAGGAAAAGTACAGTTTTGTACCTACCATAAATGTAGATGTTTGAGTGTACACCCTGCTGCAGTCATCACACTTGGGTTATCCTGTCGTCAGGCGGTCCCGCAGTCGGCCGGAATTCCAAAGTCTTGGTCTGGCGTCAGTTGCTGTCACTTCTTCCCTGACATCAGTGTGCCAGGGGTATATATAATGCATCCGACGCCATCTTCTTCAGTTTTTTTTGCCCCAGATGTCAGGTGCCCCCAAAAAGGTGGTCAGTAATTAGTACCAAATCAAGTAATTTTTTGCCCAAAGACAAAATCCCTCCAGCTATAAGCAAATACATCAGGAAGGTATTGTATAGATTTAGCCAGTTAGATCAGAGGAGATGGAGGGAGGGTAACCCGGACTGCAGCAGGGTGTACACTCGAACATCTACATTTATGGTAGGTACAAAACTGTACTATGTTCATCGTGTTACCCTGCTGCAGTCATCACACTTGGGTAGAATCCCAAAGCTATGGATGGGTGGAGGAGTTATAGAGGGTTAGAGGAGGCTAGAAGGCCCTGCAGAACTGCAGTGGCAAAGCCAGCCCTAGTCTTAGAGTAAAGTTGTAAATGATAGTGTTTGGTAAAAGTGTGTACTGATCTCCAAGTTGCAGCTTCCAAAATCTCCTTATTTGGTACCCCCCTGAGCAAGGCTGTAGATGTAGCTGTTGCCCTGGTAGAGTGGGGCCTAATGGTAGCAGGAACTGGTTTTCCATAATGGGTATAGCAAAAACGAATGCAATGTCCTATCCATTTGGAAATGGTTTGTTTTGAAACAGCCTTCCCTTGTGAAGCTGTAGCATAGGATACAAAGAGCTGGTCAGATTTTCTGAAAGCCTTGGTTTTATCCAAGTAGTAGTGAAGTTGCCTGTGAATATCCAAGGAATGCAGGAGTCTTTCTCCTTTGTTCTGTGGGTTTGGGAAGAAGGTGGGTAAGTGAATGGTTTGATTTAAAGACACACTGGAAACCACCTTAGGCATGAAGGAAGGATTAGTTCGTAGAGAAACTCTGTCTTGATGGAAAATGAGGAAAGGTTCCACTGCCATTAGTGCCTGCAGCTCTGAGACTCTTCTAGCTGAAGTTGTTGCTAGCATCAGGGCAGTCTTCCAAGATAGGAATTGTAGATCTGCAGAGAAAGCTGGTTCAAAGGGAGGTAGCGTAAGTTTTTTCTGAACAAAACTGAGGTCCCATGTTGGTGTAGGTGCTCTCCTGGGGGGCCTAATGTTTTTTGCCCCTCTGAAGAACTGCCTTAGAAGTGGATGCGAAAATAAGGGTGGTTCTGTGTTGTAGTGGGCTGAATTAGCTGATGCATGGATTTTAATGGAAGAAAAAGAAAGTCCTTTGTGCAGTTAAATACTGTAGAATCTGAGGCAGGTGAGGCTGAAGTGTGTTTTGGCCTTTGGTTTGGTTCCAAGCACAAAACCTTTTCCATTTGTCCACATAGGCCTTCCTGGTGCTGGGCCTCCTAGCTTCCAGAATAACATCCATAACTGCTTGGGAAAGAGGAGCTGGCTGGATGTTTAGGTGATTTTCCATGCAGCCAAATTTAAGGTTTTTAGCTGGCTGTGAAGAATCTGATTGTTTTGCTGTGTGAGCAAATGGGCAGTTTGTGGTAAAATCCAAGGTGGGCCCTTGGCCATATTCCTCAGTAGTGGGCACCAGTGCTGGCGTGGCCAGTCTGGGGCTATGAGTATCATTCGTGATCTCTCCTTTCTGACTTTCAGAAGCACCTTTGTGAGGAGAGGCAATGGAGGGAAGGCATATACTGTCAGGTTTTTCCAACTGAATGAGAGTGCGTCCACTTTCCAAGCTTGATGTTGAAGTGTTCTTGTACAAAATTTTGTTAGTTGATAGTTTTGAGGACTGGCAAACAGGTCTATGTCTGGAAGGCCCCATCTTTGAGTTATCATTGCAAATACTTGTGGATCCAGTTTCCACTCGTGGAGATCCATGATGTTTCTGCTGAGGTCGTCTGCCAATGTGTTCTTTTGTCCTGGCAGGAAGTGAGCTTGTAAATGAACTTGGTAAACCAGAGCTGTGTTCCACAAGGTCATTGCTTGCCTGCATAGAGGGTAGGAGTGTGTACCCTCTTGTTTGTTTATGTACCACATTACTGTAGTGTTGTCCGTCCTTATTGTAAGTTGTCCTGGATATAATAGATTCTTGAAGGCTGTCAGAGCATTCTGTACAGCTAGCATCTCTTTTTGATTGATGTGCAGATTCCTTTGATCTGCAGACCATACGCCTTGAACGCACTGTCCTGACATGTGTGCCCCCCAGGCGTAGTCCAATGCATCTGTTGTCATAGTTTGCCTGGCTGGGGGTAAGGTGAAAGGCTGACCCTTGTTGAGGTGACATGCCAGTGACCACCATAAAAACTCCTGTTGTAGGCAGGGAATGAGAGCTATCATCGTGTCCAAGCTGTGGCTGTGTTGAGACCATACGCTTTTTAGGTACCACTGTAATTTCCTCATATGGAGCTTTGCAAATGGTATTAGTAGTATGCAAGGTGCCATGAAGCCCAAGGCCTGCAGAATTTTTCTTGCAGGTAGTTGGGTCTTTGTTGCCATTGTTTTGAAATATTGAGTCAGTTGTAGTTGTTTGTCTGGCATCAGATAAGCCTTCTGGGCCGTTGTATTCAAGCTGGCACCCAGGAATGTCATATTTTGTGAGGGTACTAGTCTTGATTTCTTTTCGTTTACTGTGTACCCCAGGCAACTTAGAAGATGTTTTACAAAAGCCAGATGTTGTAAGAGGATGTCCTTGCTTTCTGCTTGGATGAGGCAGTCGTCCATGTATGGGTATATTTGAATTCCTCTTTGGCTGCAGTATGCAATTACTGGTGCCAGGCATTTTGTGAAGACCCTGGGTGCAGTAGATAAGCCAAAGGGCAGTGCAGAGAATTGGTAATGGGTTGAACCTGCAATGAAACGGAGGTATCTTCTGCAACTTTGTCTGATAGGGACATACAGGTATGCCTCCTTGAGGTCCAACGTTACTAGCCATGCTTTCTTGCCCAACATGGGAAGAAGCTGCTGTAGTGTTAGCATCTTGAATTTGGGTAATTGTAAAAAGGTGTTTAGAACTGAAAGGTCCAGAATTGGTCTCCAGGCATTGTCCTTTCTGGGAACTAGAAAGAGTCTTGAGTAAATTCCTTGGCCTTGCTCTCGAGTAGGTACCAGTTGAATGGCTCTCATGTCCATGAGAGCTGTAATTTGTCTTTGTGCCTCTGCCCATTGATTTTGTGGCAGGTTTGGCATTCCTCTTTTCATTGGCAAGGTGTGAAAATGGAATCTGTATCCTCGTGAAATTATGTCTAGGACCCATTTGTCCTTTGTGACAATGTGCCAGTTGTCTGAAAAAAGTGCGAGTTTTCCTCCCAAGGGAGCTGCCAAGAGAGTGTTGCTTGGTCAGATGAGGTGCAAGTCATTGAATTTGCCTTCTGGTAGTTTGGGACCTGTCTTCTCCTCCCTTCTGTGCTGCAGTGCCCCATTGTTGAGGTTTGTACTGAGCTTGTGGTTGTCATCTGCCTCTTGGACGTCTGTATTTACCCCTCTGTGGCCTGTCAGCAGCCGGAAAGGACCAATTTTTTGTTGGCTAATTTCTGCTGAAGCGAGGGGGCTGTACCTGTAGGAAATCTTTGACTGTCTGCATAGATTTTGCCTTATCCTCCATTTTCTTTAACACTACTTCTGCTTTAACTCCAAAAAGAACATCCTGCTGTAAGGGAGCATCTAGAAGCTTTGCTTTAACATGATCAGGCAGAGTTTGTTCCTTTAACCAAGCATGCCTACGTATAACAGACCCAGTGACAGCTGCTCTGCAGGAAGCCTCCAAAGAATCAAACCCACATTGTAAAGTATGTTTGCCCACCTGTTCAGTTGCATGCAACAGATCCTGCATTTCTTTCAATTCAGACTGTTGAGGGAGTGTGCTCATTTTGTATTTTAAATGAGACATTAGAAATTGCTGATATTTTAGCATGTGAAACTGGCAAATTAGTGCCCTCATAGCTAGAGTGGCCGAGGTGTAAACCTTTTTCCCCCACCTGTCTAGTGCTCTGGAGTCCCTTTCAGAGGGTACAGGATTTTTATCCATAGAAGCCTTAGCCCCTTTGGGACCCTGGGAGATAGTCTCTGGATCAGCAACAGGACTTTTGTAAAGAAATTTGTGGGAATCAGGCACTCTGTAATATCTGTCAGGTTTGGCCGGAGCAGGAGGCAGAGAGTCTGGGTTCAAACTGGATTCTAAGTAAACATCATCTACAATGTCTAAAACTGGGGGGATGGCAAGTGGTCTGTGCTGGGGGAGTAAAAGAAACTCTCTGAGCCTTTTCTTTGAGTCAGAGTAGTCCTGACCTTCCCAGTGAAAATGTTCCCTCATAGTGTGTAAAGTTTCCCCAAAGGAGTAGTCTTCAGGGGGAGAAGCTGAGGGAATGGAATCCTCAGCATCAGAATCTTCATAAGGGGAGAAGGAGTAATCTTGGTCCTCAGAGGAGCCTGGGGAAATAGACACTTGTTCAGAGGATGCATAATCTTCCTCTTGTCTAGGCCTTTTGTCAGGAGGGGGTTGGGAACCCCTGATTAAAGAGATCAAATCTTCAGCCATTTTGAGCATCTGTTTCTTAGGCATGGGGCCTTGAACAGTTGACTGAAGTGCAGTCTTTTTTGGTTTAATAGGAGTCTTCGTCTTAGGATACGTTTTAATGGTGAGCGTCGTCAGTCTGAAGACGCCTTCAGAAACCAAAGGTGTTTCTGCAGCACCGACATCTTTTTCAGCAGTGTCGTCGGTAGGGGCTGAACAAATGGCTGCGTCGGCCTGGTACTTTCTGCAAAAAGTTCCGAAGCGGTCTTGCGTTCCAGATCTGCGGTAGTCAGGGGCTGCGTTGGAGCCTCACTGAAGACCGGTGAACTGGAGACCGGACCAGCCGAGGCCTTGGAGTCTGGCTTGGGTCTAGGCTGCCTGTCCTTATCCTTGCATTTTTTTGTGCACGCCGGTAGTTGGTTGCTCTGATGGCATAGTGTAGTTAAATTTTCTACCAAAGCAGTGTTGTGCAAAATCAAAGCTTCTTTTTATAGTACGCTTATTAAACCTAGCACAAAAATTACAACTAGTGACGTCGTGGTCTGGGCCTAGGCAAGGTATGCTGTAAGAATGAAAATCCTTATGAGGTATTTGCTTCCCACAAGAAATACAATTGTTAACTTTTTCTGACATCGGTCTGAGGCAAGAAAAGTTTCCCCAATGGGGTACTTAGCTTTACTGAAGACTTCGGTCTGAAATTCGAGTTTGAAAATCTCAGGTGTCGGCCGACCGGCACTTGCGAACTGCTTCTGCTTTGGGCACCGCGCGGCAAGAAAGACTGAAGAAGATGGCGTCGTTTGCATTTATTTATTTATTTATTTATTTATTTTACATTTGTTGACCGGGATAATCCGACTGGATGCATGTCCATTTTCAGCGGAGGCCCGGGGAGAAAAGCTCCACAGAGAAAAAATACAACATTAATTACATACAGATAAATACACAGTTACAGGGACAATATTTTTTGGTTTAGATACATTTGTCAGCAATATGATTTAAATACAACTCAAAATGCAATAATATTTCTATAAGTTGTTACAGGATCCTTACTGTTATAGTATGTAGTCAAGCAAGGAGGAGCTAGATTTCTATAGAAACCAGAGGAGGTAAAATGCTAAGGACGTTGGTTGATAATTATGTGAGACTTTTAAAAGAAAGAGTAGTATCTAGTAGGTACAGGGGAGTGGGTATAGTATGGGTCAAGGAGAGTTAATCAGGGTTAATACATGGGCAAAGCCAATGAGACTTAAAAAATTGTTTAAGAGGATTTTTGAATTGACAAAGGGAGGTGGAAAGTCTTAGGTTGTTAGGGAGGGAATTCCAAACCTTCCCTATGGAATTGGCAAAGAGAGCTTCACCACCCAAGTTGTTAGCTTTGATGGTTTGAACCAGAAATCTATTTGAGGAGCGAAGACAGCTAAGATTGGAGAAGGGAATCAATATTTCACTCAGTGAAGGGTTTTTTTCAGGTTGTTTGATTATTTTAAATGCCTCAGTGAGTTGGTTCATTTTAAGAAGATTGGGTAGTTCAAGCCAGTCGAGTTTCCTTAGATTATGACAATGATGAGTTCTATGGGGAGCACTTATTACAAATCTGGCAATGTGATTATAGGCAACAGAGAGTATCTTGATCTCATTTTTATTGAGGAAGGAAAGGACAGGTGAGGCATACAGTAAGGTAGAGAGGAGATGTGTGCGTGCAATAGTGAGTTTGGCAGTAGGGGTTAGGAAGTTTTTGATTCTATACAAGGATCCGAGTTTCTTATTTACTGTCTTTATGGTTTGACTGATATGGATATCAAATCTAAGCTTATTATCAATAGTGACCCCTAAAAGTTTAGTGTTGGTATCAGGCTCAATTTTAGTACCATTAATAGATTGGACGAAGAAGGTGTAGTTATTAGATAGTGGAGAAAGTTGAACTGGTGGAGGCACTGAGGAGGGAAAAAATATTAGTAATTTGTTTTTTTTTGGATTTAGGATGAGTTTCCGTGCTGCGAGCCATTTTTCTACTGCAGTAAAGGAGTGTTGGGTGACTACTTGTAGATCAGAGAGAGAGACTGCAGAGCAAATCAGGATGGAGTCGTCTGCGTATTGGATACAGGTGGCTTTAGGGATAACAGTGTGAAGTTCATTTATGAATACAGAAAAGAGGAGGGGACCTAGTATGGAGCCCTGAGGAACTCCTATGGTATTAGGCAGCAGGTGAGATAGCTTATTTTGCCATTGGACTGCTTGTTGTCTGCCACAGAGGTAAGCCTTGAACCAGCTGAGAGCTGGAATATCAAGGTGTAAGGTTTCTAAGGTGTGAAGCAGAATCTCGTGATTGACCATGTCAAAAGCTTTTGACAGATCAAGAAAGAGTGCAGAAGTTATTTTTTTGCTGTTGCGGTTTTTATTTACTGAGTCAGTAAAGGAAAGTAGGGCGGTGGTCGTACTATGGTGGGGTCTGAAACCGTGTTGAGTATGGGACAGAAGATTATTTAGGCTAAGATAGTGAAGTAACTGTTTATGAACGCATCTTTCCATAATTTTGGCTATTGGAGACAAAATTGCTATGGGTCTATAGTTCGATGGTTCAGTGGAGGAGCCACCCTTGTGAAGTGGAATGACATAGGATATTTTCCATATGGCCGGGATGGTGGCCTCTGTTATTGTTCGGTTAATAAGAATGGAGATGGGGTAGGCTATAACGTCTGCTGCTATTCATGCATTATATATACCCCTGGTGCACTGACGTCAGGGAAGAAGCGACAGCAACTGACGCCGGATCAAGACTTTGGAATTCCGGCCGACTGCGGGACCGCCTGACGACAGGATAACCCAAGTGTGATGACTGCAGCAGGGTAACACGATGAACATCAAGGATTTTTTAGAAAACAACATTTTCAAACTCACATTTATTATATTTTAGTAGTCATCCATAAAAAGAAAAGGTCAGTATAGTTTAGGAATTTATGGTCAGGGTCTCCAGAACTGCATCAGAAGAAGCATTTCATGAAATGTTAAATTGTTTAAAGCATATGTTGCTAGAAAGGGGGTATCCTGTAGAATATTACTGAAAAGAGATGAAGAGGAGATGGCCAATAAAAAAATCACTGGATATAAACCTGTTATTACTGCTGGTGGAATAAGGTCTTATGAGATTCTTGTCATGCAAAATCAGATGCTAGAGTGGATTACAATGAGGCAATGATTACACTCCACTATATCAACAGTAAGGTTTTTAAATATTTATAAAAAGTGGGAAGGTACATTTGGGAGTAGATTAGTTACTGAATTCAGCAGGAAATAATGATTTGTTAACAAAAGAGAATGAAATATCAAAAATGTATTGAAAAATAGCAAGAACAAATCAATAACAAAAAGCATAAAATGAGTAAATGTGGTGCACACTGGTGATGTAATTATATATTGGTAGTCATTAATATAAAAACATCTAATTTTAGAAAAAAACATACAGTATAGGGGTAACAATAATTGTAATTCAAAAGGAGTTGTGTATTTAGCAAAGTGTCAAAATTGCCCAGCATTTTTATAGGAAAAAAACTGAATGATAGTTATGCCACAGGATATATGAGCATGTTTATGACATCCATACACTGGGCAACATAGACTCAATCAATACATGTTTGTTATACAAAGACAGCACACATTGTACATATTTTAAAAATATATGTATATTTTTGTATAAGAAACAGTAGAGCAATTAGAATGTGGAGGAGACAGAGAGATGCTGTTAGAGTACAGGGAAACATATTGGGAGGTACTCTTGAATGCAAGCCTGGAGCATGGCATAAATTAAACAGTTTCCATCAACAATTTACAGAAGCAAAAACAACATTATTTTTAACTGTTAAGCTTATTTTGTATAGTAAATTTTGTGATATTGTAATAACTCATTAGGATTGGTTTAAATGTATCATGTGACAATATCAGTAAGGTACAAATGTGCTGGTTAGCTGAAGTTTTGAAATTTCTGAAGTCAAGAAATGAAACGGATAAAAGTTCTTATATTTGGTATTGATTATTATTTATAGGAACCCTGGTTGTTGGTTTCTGGTTATTGGTTAAATGTACACAAACTGATTGGAAATCATACCATTTTTGTATGAACATATGACTATACATCATGGTGAACAACACCCATGATGGCTTTTTTCTCTTACTGAAATTTCAGCTGATTTATCCAGTAATTTGAGGAGATTTTGTTGATTACTGTGTTCATTGCTTTACAACAGAGCAAAATACATACTATAAACAGGGGTTACTCTACTGGCAGGCTGACACCCTTAAGGCAGTAAGGCCAAACAAGTGCATATAGCAATGTCTTCATCATAAACCAAGTAGATACCAGTGAATTAAATCCACCGAACAGACGAAAAAGGTCCAATAACAGCCACTTTATTTCGATCCACAAGTAAAACAGTCTTTAAGCGTGCAGTAACTCATACACTTTTGTAAGCCTCTAGGTATCGCAACTTCCTCAGAAGACAAATTACTAACTTCATTCATGCATTTAAATAGTAAAATCATAAGCAATTAGTGTTAATCAATTAATTAATCATAAACCTTTTAACCCTTTCTAACACAAATGTGTACTGACTATTAAAACAGAAATTCTATACTTGCTGCTTATTAGTACATACTAAACATCAGTTTAGCAAAATTAAACTAAATAATATTATAGTTCATTAACTATCTACAATGCTCATAAAATTCAACCTTTAAAAAGCGCCACCTGTATGAACTGTCACAATTACTTTTCACATTATTACTTTTAAAAACATTTTAGGTCATTTATAACATTTTAAAATATTTAAAACATTTATACCATTTAGAATATTAAAACCTTTAAACTATTCCTAATCAAGGTCATATTCATGGTCATGAGACTGACAAAGGGGGACTGTCAGTCTATAAATATTATCTTTATATTAGATGTTTATAGCCTAACTCCGTTATTATATATTCAAAACCCGAATCAACATTTAATATTTTATATATTTGACATTCAATGTTCGATATACCAATATATCAATATAACAATATATCAATATATCGGTATATCTTCCCTGGCAAGTCACAGTATAAGTTTAAAATTTAATGTTTAAAACTATATCTTTTATCTATCACTGCTAACTACAATTATGATACATGATATATAACATATAATACATAATATAATATACGATATATAACATAATAAAGCATAATATAATATATAGTACAATATAAAGTATATATCACAGTATCTATAAGTAACAATTTTTATTAATTATAAATGTAAATATGTAAATATGAATTGAATTACCTATATCATAAAAATGATCTAGACTACATTCTATTATTATTACAATATTTAATACAGTGTAATATAATATAATATAATTTGATTGGACCAGCCTTACTACACTTATCCATTCACCTTTCTAGATTTTTTAATCTTAAAATACATTTAATTGATGTCATCTCGTTTAACCCTGGTGATTGATTGGCATTCACTGTCAATTGCTTATGATTTTACTATTTAAATGCATGAATGAAGTTAGTAATTTGTCTTCTGAGGAAGTTGCGATACCTAGAGGCGACGAAAAGTGTATGAGTTACTGCACGCTTAAAGACTGTTTTACTTGTGGATCGAAATAAAGTGGCTGTTATTGGACCTTTTTCGTCTGTTCGGTGGATTTGTTTCTAAGGTTTTACTTTGGTGATTTTTAGATACCAGTGAATTGAAACCACAAAACGAAAAAAGTCACTGGGAGCTCACCAATAAGAGGAACGAGTAAGATGCTTAATGAAGCACAGCCACAAACACAAACGTAACAGAATATGCTGGAGAATAGAGTTTAACGCTCTCACTGTATAAATCGCGTTTTCGTTACACCTTCATCAGAATACTTGTTACAAAAACATACAGCTCTATATATACACAATTTAATAAAAAATCCTAATTGCCATTGGTCATCAATAAACAAGGAATAATTGAACAATTGAACATTCATTCTTAAAGGCAATAGACCCATTTTGAAACCAAATATTATAATATGTAGAAAATACACGTACCAAAATCATTCATTTAATGATCACCATAACAACAGTAATAAGAAAAGTAATAAAATATAAAATATAAAATGATCATAATAAATACTACTAGATAGTTTGTAATCTCTAAAAATGTTTGTAAGAAGTGAATGAATATATAAATATATTAAAATTATTAAATGTTTAAGTATGATACTAATAATAATTCTGCAAAATTATAATTTGGCTTGCCTTAATTTCAGGACTGGTTTAATAGAAACCATATCATTAAATCCTGGAGGTCTTGAAGCATCTAACCATATCTGCCAAAAAAGCTCACGGTCTAGTCGTGTCTCCCACATACCGCCCCTAATGTCCTTAGTAACTATTTCTAGGACAAAAAATGTAAAACTTGCATCTTTACAAACCAATTTATGACGATATAATGCGTTATTAATGTTTTCCTTATTGATTTCATAATGATGTTCATAAATTCGTGTTTTTAATTTCCTTTCCGTCTTGCCTATGTAAAAGGAACAACACAATTTACACAGGGCAAGATAAACCAGTCCATAGGAATGGCAATTTGCATAACATTGACTATACAATACCTTTTTTCTGCTGGGTAATTCTATTTGGGATGCATTATACAAAAAACAGCATTGTGAGCAGGCTCCACATTTGTATGTGCCTACTTTAATTCCTTTTTTAAAAAAACGTGAATTATATCCAGACTCAAACAAATTTTTAAAATTTAAATCTTTTCTATATGTAAAATTCAAGTTACTATGTCTTAACAATTCAATGTCAGTAATTTCTTGAAATTTTTGCCATTCTTTTGAAACCACACTCTTAATAACCCCTGAATCGCCATTGTAATCAAGTACAAATGTATCGTGTCTAGTAGTATCTGAAATAATAACATTAGAGGTAGTTACAAGATCCATGGTAACAATTTCTTGTCCTAAAATGGGAAGAAATCTATTCTTTCTACCACTAATTACTTCATTTTTTACTTCCTGTATCAAAGGTAGCGGAAAACCTCTGTCTTTAAACATATCACAAAACTTGTCACATTCAATGATAAAATCCCTATCCTCAGATGTCATCCTACTGACCCTAACCAGCTGACCTTTAATCAGGTTCTTTTTCTGGAAAAAAGGGTGTCCACTCTTAAAGTGGAGGTAGGAGTTAGAAAAGGTTGGTTTCCTGTAGATTTTAGAAGAAAATCTACCATTCAGCTTTGATATACTAACATCTAGGTAGTTGAGTACTTCTTCATTGACCTGGTAGGTAAAATCCAAGAAACTAGTGGTTCCTTTTAAATAAGACAAAAATTCCAGGAATTTCGGTTTTCCTGCTATCCACAAAATACAAATGTCATCAAGAAAACGTTTGTAAAAAATCCAACATTCCTTGAATTCACTATTTGTTACAAAGGTGTGTTCCCACCAAGTCATTAAACATCTTACTCGTTCCTCTTATTGGTGAGCTCCCAATGTCTTCATCATAGCTGACTCCATAGTCAGGCACACAGAGGCACTAATCAGCAGGTTGTGCAAAGACAGAGTGATAACTTCCTCTCAGGTTCCAGGATCTGCAATGTCACTAGGTCTCCCAAGGTCCTGAATCCTAAAAACATATAAGACCTTATTATTTTGCATGCGGGCATGAATGACTTGAGACACACTTCCTTGGATTATACAAAGAGGGACATGACAGACCTCTCCAAATATTTTATTTAACATTTGTTTACCAGGAAAGTCCAACTGGGGCAGAGCCCATTTTCAGAGGAGGCCCAGGGAGAAATGCTCCGGCCACATGTCTTTAGAATGTGGGAGAAAACCGCAGCACCTGAAGGAAACCCACATGAATCCAGGGAGGACATGCAGACTCTGCACAGAAGGCACCCCAGCCAAGAATCGAACTGAATAGCCTCTTGCTGTGAGGTAACAATGCTAAATGCTGTACCACTGCACCACCCAATATACATCTGAAATGGGTGTGAAACTAGTTTTGAGCACTATCCTAACTTTTCCATGAATAATGTTACAATACGAACAAAAGATAATTGATTTCAATCACTGTCTTAAATAATGGTGTCATTATAAGGGAATCCCATATATGTTAGTGTGGGAGGAGATGTTTCACAACCCCAGCTGCCTTGCTAGGGATGGCCTGCATCTCTTTCCTCCTAGCTTCTGTATATTGGCCAGGACATTTTTATCCCCTACAGTGACTTTTTAGAGGAAAAATATTCTCTCAAATTAGCTACATAATCAGTCAAAATAAAAACTATATAAAGATGGCACTGCTCAATGCTAGAAGCATAAGTAAGACAATGCACTCCTTTCAAGCATTTCTAACTACTAAAAATATAGACAGGTACGTATTTACTGAAATATGGCTTCAGAACAGCAGTGACACCTACTTTAGTGCAGGGTTTCAATCCCTACCACTTCATCAGACCTAACATGGAAAATTATGGTACTCTTGGCATGTATGTGTCTGTCCACATTTCAAAGAATTCCCCTTTAGACTTATAAGACAGAACTCCACCATGTCCCTGTCATGGTAAATAAAACTCAGTACCACATAACAGCCATCTACCATATACTCTCCATGCCACCTACAGCCCATTAGACATAGCTAAACAAGCTCATAATCCTGCCTATCAAGCCTAATACTCTTCTTTTGGGGGACTTCAAGTGTAACAATACAGTCTACATTCAGCCTAGAATCTGGAAGCCTATACTACCTTAAATAAATATGCACACATATTTCTCAAATTCATAAATACCAAATCCTTAGACAAACTAGTTCAAGTCACGACCAGGGGCACAAAATTATTGGACCTGATTCTCACCAATTTGTCCTCCATATTCAAGATCTACAGTCATCGCATCACTGGACAAATTTGATGACAAATCAGTAAAAGTCAATATGAGAGTAAAACCTGATTTACCACAAACGCCTTCTGTCTTCGGAGACTACTCTAAGGCAAACTTAACCCAACTTTCTGATGTCCTGATGAAATTTAAGCACCCTCCTCATCTAGAGTACCCTAACCTGCACACTGCCAAACTTAAAAATAATTTTTTGCCCACCTCAAAACATGTATTGAGACATAACTAAAAACCAACAACCAAAAGTTCCAAATCTCGGGGTGTAGTACCAGCAAAATCAAATGAGTAACAACTGATAAACAACGGTTGCTGGTACACACTATGGCACCAATACAGTACTTTATAAAGTCTCTATTTGGCTCAAAATATGCTCACCACTTCAAACAATAAGAGACAGTCAAGTCGGTAAAGTTCACAAACATCCAATGCTGATGTGTCAAAGGCACAATCACAGCTCTCGTTTCTGCGATGAAAAATCACCAAGTGCAGCAGTAATTAAAAGATAAAATCCTTTTATTCACAGTAAGCGCTTTCGCCTTTCGGCTTCTTCAGACTGTATGACAATAAGACATAGTTAAAGCAAACATTTAAATACTCTAGTGCGACTACTCATTGGTTGGAACCATGAGCATGTCATAAAACACAAAACAACTAAGACCGGAAATAACCCTGCACTAGCATAAGTAGTTTAAGACACAAAACAGAAGTTCAAAAGTCACAGAAAATATATATATACATCACTCAATGTGGGTGGTGTCTCATACGTTAAAATTGAGTCAATCCAACTACTTCAAGATCGTTAAAAAATATATATATATACACATATATATACCATGAACAAGGCGCTAACGCCAACACAAGGAAAGCATGCATCCTAGGTATGTTTTTGATAACGTCATGAAAGGACAGGTAATTAGGGCATCGAGGTTGAACCCCACAGAGGTAGGCTATACCAAGGAACTAGCTGAACTAGAGAACAAGTTTATGCAAAGAGGCTATGATATTGCTGATTTTGAACGCACCATATCAGATATTGGAACCCTGAGGGAGAATAAAGCCAAACCATATTTTTCTGAACCATCGCTTAACACAAATATGGACGTAGCACCCAGATCTATGAATATCAGTAGAGCTTCCATGTTATTTACTAGAGATTCTTTAAATATTAGACACATCATGGAAAAACACTGGGACGTTTTGCTACTAGATAAGGACATTAAGGATATAGTGGGACCTCAATTAAAGGTAGTGTACAAGAACCAACCCAATTTGAGAAGAATTAACACCTCTTCAGGAGATGCGAGCCTCAAGCAGAACATAAACATAACCTGCTGGCAAGACAGATTTATATTCCAGAGAATCCCTCTTCTATGAAATAGGCTGCCCTGGATGAAAAGCAAAGCACATCTCTGACTTTCTTTAAGCATAACCTGGATGAATGAATGGGCAATCATAAATACCCCCTGGGTTTGACTTCTCAAGTCATGACAGAAATGGGTCTAGACTAGGTATTAATTATTCATGCAAATGCATATTAAGATTTTGTGATCAATAGACTAGTATTAACCTAAATCCTATAAAATGACTTCCAAAATTCTGACTCCAGTTTCTAACCTTCAAGGACACTCCCTCTGTCTTTGTCTCCCTGACACAAGTTTAGTAATTCAAACAGAGTGTCTGTTGTCTGTTCAGAGAAAATAACAATAAGATGTATAAGATGTATCTTTTTGACTTTTACCCCTCTGATATGTTATTTATTTATTTTTTTCTTTAACTCATTATAGCCGAGTGATGCCTCCAGGTGCCTCTGCAGTTACGTCCTACTAATGCCTATAGGCATCAAATACTGCTTGTTCATATTTGCATCAATAACTCCAAACCATGCCTCATGAAAGTATTAAAATAATTCACAACGGCAAACACAACTATATTAATATATGACCTTTGTCTACTGCAGCTAAAAAGATATTAATTGTTGTTCGTGTAATATTTATTTATTTATGTTGTCATAAAGTAGGTCAGACAAACTTAGTTAGTCTGATATGAAAGCTCTCAGCTGGATGAACAAAATGCTGCCAGCAGTGTGTGTGTGCAGCATGAGTAGTTCCTGGGATATTGTAAGCTGTTTAGGAAATATTACAAATGTAATAGTTATCCTGTGTACTGTGACTATAAAATCCTGTTTAAGACCTAGAACCTAAAGAATGCTGCCATGATAAAATAGTTTGTGCTGAAGAGTTTTGACATTTACATTTCCTTAGTAACATCTATGGTTCCAGAGATATGAACATTTGTTTGAAATAAGAGAACATAACTGGACTCTGTCAAAAAGATTAGGCTCCGCCCATTTGAAGTTAAAGTACAAACTTCCAGAGCTCAATTAGAGGGAATGTGTTAATAAAAAATAGGAAATGTGGGAGACAGACAGAATTAACAAAACTGTACATAAATTTTCAGTATCAGGTTTTAACTTAGTTTTCAATTTCAGAATAACTGCACCTAGTTTAA
This sequence comes from Protopterus annectens, assembly GCF_019279795.1. Lineage (NCBI taxonomy): Eukaryota > Metazoa > Chordata > Ceratodontiformes > Protopteridae > Protopterus > Protopterus annectens. The sequence goes on along the minus strand of NC_056732.1, from coordinate 1,826,354,285 downwards.
GTAACCATTACAAAAAGGTTCTCACATGAGTAATTATTTCAAGTACTTTGTCAGTGCTTTGGTTATTAACTTTATAAACTACAGTGAATCATTTAACGTATAATGTTGGCTGTTTGCCAAATACCTTAAATTATAAATAGAAATTGTAAGGTAAATCCGTTTTGGCTACTAATAGTAATGATTTTAAATGTAAGGTTAAACCACCTACACTGAAACATATATATCTGATACATGTCCAAGTGGCTTGCCAAAAGCCATATGCAAAGTCATTATCTGTGGTGATTTTATGAAGCAGATGCAACAGAGACCAACACTAACTATGAAAACAGGTTTCTGTGAACAAACTGAAAAGTGGGAACTGCCACGAGTGCCTGAAGTTTAGAAACCCTCTAGATAAGCATAAGAGCTACTAACAACAGTTTCCAAGCACAGCTGAAAAGTAGAAACTGCAACATTTCTGTCTCAAGGAAGAGGACCTTAGTCTGAAATTAGTAAATATGGATCAGTGTACTACCCCAGTAAACAAAAATAAAATAAAATAAGGATGCTTTTTAAAAATTGTTTGACTTCAAATCTGGATTAAAGGGGTGGATTCAAGTGCAGACAAAAAGAGATGACCAACAAATGAGCTTTAACAGATGTGTTTGCCAGACTAGAAATAAGCAACTCGTACACATAAGAAAGAAGTATAGGAATGCCCACAGAAAGAGGGTCCAGATCATACCTGTGACACCAAACAAAAATGCATTCCACTTAGCTACATAACATTTTCTAGTAGGGCCTCCTGCAAAACCCAAAGCAAGGCCTCAGAAAACTGCTGTCTAAAAGGAATCAAAAGCCTACCACCCAAATAGTTATATGAAAGAATCAAAAGCCTACCACCCAAACAGTCAAATGAAGGAATCAAAAGCTTGCCACCCAAATGGTCAGATGAAGGAATCAAATGCCTATCACCCAAATGGTCAGATGAAGGAATCAAAAGCTCACCACCCAAATAGTCAGATGCAAGAATCAAAAGCTCACCACCCAAATGGTCAGATGAAGGAATCAAAAGCCCACCACCCAAATGGTCAGATGAAGGAATCAAAAGCCCACCGCCCAAATGGTCAGATGAAGGAATCAAAAGCCCACCACCCAAATGGTCAGATGAAGAATAAGTAAATTAAGCTGAATGACAGATTCCTTTTCTTCTGTGAGAAGATCCATCCTGTGAGGTAAATTGTGATGATTGCCCCAGGAAAGATGAAACAGAAGGGGGAATCACTACCATCCTGGTCAAAAGGGAGTCACCAACAAGATTTTGGGCCTTTCCACTCTGATCTTTTCCAGGACTGTTGGCAACAGAGGAAGAGGTGAATAGGGTTTATATCATAAGCTCGAAAGCTGATAACTCTGAAGCACAAAACTCTGAACTGCAAACCTCGAAAATCAAAAATGTCGAACCGTAGAATGGAAATTGCCATAGAGTGCGGGAAGGGAAGATTTCCCTTTACTGCACTGTAGTGTGATCTCAGAGTTGGTATATTTAAGTAGTGGGGGGGTGGGGCAGGGGGGCTTGCCCCCCCTGCATAGAGCATTTGTTATGGGTAATTACGGGGTTTTTTTTGGTGGATTTGATGTTGTCAGCTTTTGAGGTTTGAAGTTCATGGTTTTGTGCTTCAGAGTTATCAGCTTTCGATTATATGATATAGACCCAGTGAATAGGCATACAGAAACATCCCCTTCCAGGAAAAAGACAAAACATCCACTTTCCAAGCCAGAGGATTTGGCACTCTGGAACAAAACATGGGAAGCTGCCTGTTTAGAGGGAGGGCAAAAAGATCCACTTGAGGAGTACCCTACCAATGTATAAAGTTAAGGAATACCTACCTGTGAAGCATGCATTTGTGAGGGTCTGCCTGGACCTGCTCAGATTGCCTGCCACTAGACTGTGCTCTGAGGTAATGTAGACTACCAGAAGCATCAGTTGATGGTGAATTACAAAATTCCAAGTCTGAAGAGCCAGTCTGCAAAGAAGGCATGACTTTGTATCCCCTTTCTTGCTTATGTTCCATATAAGTGTGGTGTTGTCTGTGAAAATTCTCAACTTGGTACTCAAAGGGAGTGCATAGTATACAGTCAAAATGAGACCCTTCATTGCTTTGATGTTGATGGTCTGCCAGTTTCTGAAAAGACCAAACTCCCTGAACCCTGATGTCATTGGAAGTTTCCCAACCCTGATCCAAAGCATCTGTATACAGGTCCCAAGACTGGGATTGCTTCTAAAACCATCTGAACCTACACAACTGATATAAGTATTTTTTTGTACTTGCTCTGTCTCAGTAGTATTTAACACTGCTGTGCTGCATTCATTGATTTTGTTGAATTTATCACTGTTTTTCAGCCTGCACATGTTAAAGAAAAACCATCTGTTTGTTATTGTAATGCTCTCAGGTTGCTTTAACATTATTCTAATATTCCCTAACCTACACTGGTACTGCAAAAGCTGTTCTGAGTTTGCCAAAATTCTCCTGGGTCTACCAAAATACCTCTAAGCTTTGGAAAGTTTTTTTTTCTGTGTTCTCGTATGTTTTGCAGTATTTTCTGTACTTTCTTGTATGTTTCTCAAGGTTAGTGAACTTATTCCCAAGGATTCCTGATAGTACAGGAATTCTGTAAAACATTTATTACTGCACTTGAATTCAAAGCCAGTTCATTTTACACTAGGAGGGTACTTATGCACTCTGCTGGGAGCAAAGCTCAGTTCAACCAATCCAAGTTGAAAACTGCTAGTTTAAAGTTTATTGTGTTTTATCTGCTTGACCTGAGGAATTAACCATGTCAAAGTCTTTTATCCTGCTGCTGCAAAAGAATTACATTTTTTTGAGATTGTGTTCATTTATTCAGACCTTCCCCTGTGCCTGGCTTGGACACCTGTGACTACAAGACTTTTCTATTATTTATTTTATTTATTTTATTTTATTTTACATTTGTTGACTAGGATAGTCCAACTGGATACATGTCCATTTTCAGTGGAGGCCCGGGGAGAAAAGCTCCAGAGAAAATAATTAAGATTACAAGTTAACAATTAATATTACAGATACAGTATATACATTGGATACTTGCTTTAAGAAGCTGTACAACAACTTGGATTACTTCTAAAATTATTTGGACCTACAGAGCTGATGTAAGTATTTTTTTGCACTTGCTCTATCTTAGCAAAACACACAGCCTCTATGGGACCAGTCAACTTCCCAGGCTGTCTTTTAAACAGACTAAAACATGAACTAGCATCACCATTAAGTACCCTTTTCAATCATAGCCTAATCACAGGCATTATTCCTGTGGAATGGAGAACAGCAACAGTTATTCCCTTCCAAAGGTGGCCTAGTAACAAACCCAGGGAATTACAGACCCCTAAGCCTGACCAGCCTCATCTGTAAGGCTATGGAACGTATCATTATGGACCTCATAAATAAAGACATAGGTGACCTCCAGACCCTAGATCCTACCTGATTCAGCTTTGTCAAGGCCAGATCCTGCCTGTTAAATTTGCTGGACTTCTTTGAAAATGTGACCAGGGCCACTGAATGATAGGGAATCTGTGTATACAGCATACTTCAACTTGGCAAAGTATTTCAAAACTATCCCGCATTCAGGCATTACAGATAAACTTAGCAAACTGAATGTAAACCCCTTTGTTGTAAGATGAGTTGCCAACTGGCTCACAAATCAGACGCACACTATCAAAGTGGGTGATTCCACATTTACCAGCAGACCTGTTACCATTGGGGTGCCACAGGGGTCAGTGCTGGCTCCCTACTGTTTGGTATATACTTCTCAGAAGTTCAGGTCAAATCTAAGGGGTTGTGGCAAAATTCTCCTGGATCTGCCAGAATATTTCTATGTTTTCACTTTTTCTGTGTTGTTCTCTTACATTATGCACTTTCTGTATTTTTTTGAATATTATCAGGGTTAGTGAACCTATTTCCAAGGATTCCTGATACTGCAGGAATTCGTAAAGCATTTATGACTGCAATTGTATAGAAGTAAACCTCTGCTGTTTGGAATCTTCTGTGTGAAGCACTCTCCATGGTCTCCCACTGTTTGTGGCTACTTAAAGGGCTGACAGTTTGTGCAGAGGGCAGTATCACTGCAGCTGCTCAATGTTTGGTGATTTTTGACAGAGGTCTGGAGAGATTCTACTGAAATTCAAAGCATCCACTGTTAAAATAAAAAATAAGTACTTTTTAAGTTTTCTTTGGACTTTGATGACTATATTTTATCATTTTGCCTGCCTCATTTTGCTGATTTCTACTGTATTTTTGTGCACTTTAAAAAAGCTGTTCTGTTACCTTAACTAGTTAGCACATAGCATAGATTAGATTCAGATCTGCTGAATCTAGACTGTATTGTTACACTTGAGTACTATTCCAGCCATCTTATATTAGGAGGGCCCTGCCTGCACCCTTGTGGCAGAAGTGTGTAGTCTGAGCATCATCTGAGTTGGAGATTACTGGAGGAAAGCTCATTGTGTGCTTTCCTATTGGTAGTTTATCTTAAAAGTATTTAATTTCACCTATATTTAAGGTTTGAGTTTGCTTGTAACTGCACATCATTCAACGGGGTTCAGCAATGCCCTGTATAGATGCAAACACCTTGAAAAACAACTTTCTCCTACACATCTGTTAGTGAACCATCCCAAGCTTCCCAGCTGCATTGTAGGAAACTCACTTGCACATTGAGAGTGTTGCATAGTTTTCACCCCAAGCCTTCAGTAGAATAATAACCTTTATTAATCCTAGAGCAAAATCTGGTCACATTAGCCCACTCTCCAATAGTAGTTATGGTAAAAACTTACACTGTAAAGCAGTAGGAAACACTTTCAGTCAGCCAAACTCTTCAGTCCAAGCTGTTTTTATTCTACCGTCATACAAAAACACAGATTGAGACCTTTGGGCATCCTGAGGCACATAACCTAACAACCACTTACTCCTAAAACAAATACAATATGTGAGAGGTGTAATTACCCTTTGAATTTGGACTCAGTTCTCTCATGTAACAAGAAACCGGACATCAAACAGGTGGCCACACACACACACACACACACACACACACACACACACACACACACACACACACACACACACACACACACACACACACACACCTCTCACACAAAACCAGGTCACAACACATAAACCCACATATGCGGAGGTACTCAATGGAAGCCTAGTAAAAGCTCAGAGAGCTCCCAAGTGCAAACCACTTGCACACACACTGAAAAGCAAAGAGAATCCATTACACATAACAACACACACCAGTGTCTCAGCAAATAAGCCCATAAGGCAAAACACCTCAAAACCCAATGTCTTGGTCATAGGTGACTCCCTAGTGAGAGAGACAGATGACCCACTCACCAGGCTGGACAAGAAGAAACTCATGGTCAGCTGCCTGGATCTGTCAAATCACACATACACTTAAGTCACTCAACAACTACCGCTATGACTCTGTCATAGTACATGCTGGGGTAAATGACTTGAGACATACATCTCTGGACTACACAAAGAGACATGACCAAACTCTCAGGTTATGTGCCCCAAGCAGGTATGTCCCTAGTCCTAAGCAGCATTCTACATTCACCCAGGATGATGCCACAATATAGATAAAAAATGATTGACTTCAACAACTGACTTAGCTTCTGGTGTAAACCCAGAGGGATCCGTGAGCCTGGGAGACTGACAGACCATGCTGCTTTGCCAAAGATGGTCTTCACCTGTCTCCTCTAGGCTTTTGGACACTGGCAAAGACACTTGCCTCCCCATAGTGCCTTTTTAGGCAATGTCAAAACAAAATTTCTGATGTAAAAAAATCCACTCAAGACAAAATCAAGGTTATGCTGCTTAATGCTAGGAGCCTAAACAGAAAACTGCACTCCCTGGAAACACTCCTCATCTTGGAAGATGCTGACATCTGTGCAGTCACTGAGACATGGTTAAAGGCTGCACAGAGCACCCCAGCCATGCAAGTTTACAATGCCTTTCACATGTTTAGACCCCAAAACGAATGTGAAAGAACCAAAGAAGGAGGTGTATCCATCTTCATTAAATCCAAAAAGACCTTGACACTGGTTAAACAGTATGACTCTCTCGAGCTAATCCAGGTCCAAGCAACTATAGGTAAAGCATCTTATCACATCATTGCTAGCTACAGGTTCCCCCACCATGAACCAATAGAAGCACACCACCTACCTGGACTTACTAGAGTCACTCACTATACAGCCAAATACTTTGGACATTGGAGATTTCAACTATCCTTCCATTGACTAGGCGATGTACACAAGCACAAACATGCTTGCCCTGAGGCTCCTGGACTTGTTAATACAAATGTTCTGGAACAACTAGTCTGCACCCCACAAGGGGCTCAAATGTCCTAGACTTAGTACTCATCATCATGTGGGTGGGGTCACTGCACTACCCACTGTGTGTTGTCATCCCTGGTAAGTTCAGACCATAAATCTCTTTCATGTTGAGTAATGGTCAGACCTGACACCCCGACAAGAGCAAAAAAACTGAAATATTTCTTCTAAGCAAACTACAGCCTACTAGATTATGGTATAAAAAGTTTCAAACCCTCTGCTAATACAGCCAACAATGACTCCTATGCAAAGGAGTACACAAATGCATTGTATAACTACCAAAACAACTGTATGGACTCAGATGTACCTGACTAGATCAAAACCAGATCCTCCCGAAAAAATAGGCCATCCTGGTGAACCTCAAGTTTAAATAGTTTATGTAACAAAAGGAAGAAACTGATGTCTAAGAACAAGAGGGAACTTCCTCAGCAGAAGAAGACTACCCTCCACACCATGAACAAGCAAATCAGATATCTTGTAAAGGCTTCTAAAACTAGTTACTAATCTAAATTGGCATCCCTAGCTAAGGATAATCATAAGCCATTCTTTAGCTATGTCTGAAATCTAAAGGAGAACAGGTAACTATGTGCCAAACTTACAGTGGATGTTACTGAACCAGAGGAAATTGCCAACCTGCTAGCTGATAGATATATCGCAAACTTCACCCCCCTGTATCCACCAGCCATACCCCAAAGGATACCTGACACCAATGCTCTACCTAGTATCTCCAAAGAACAGGTCATATCCATGCTCTCTTAAGGCCAAAAACACAGCCTCTATGGGACCAGATAACATCTCAGGCTGCTTACTAAACAATCTAAAAGAAGACCTAGCAGAACCACTTTGCACTCTCTTTAACCTCAGCCTGAGCACTGGCTTTGTTCCAGCAGAGTGGAGAACAGCAACAATAATCCCCTTGCACAAATGGGGTCCATCAATAGACCCTGGAAACTATAGACCCATAAGCCTAACCAGCCTTGTCTGCAATGCCATGGAAATAATCATCATGGACCTTATCAACAAGGACATAGGCAACCTTCAAACTATTGATCTGACCCAGTTTGGCTTTGTTAAGGGTAAATCATTCTTAACGAACCTAGTGGACTGCTTCAAGAATGTCACCAAAGCCCTGGATGAAGCCAAAACAGTACATACTGCCTATCTTGACTTAGCCAAGGCTTTTGATACAATCCCCCACTCAGGTATCACTGAGAAACTCTCCTACCTGGGAATTAACCCATATGTCACTAGATGGGTAGCCAAATGGCTCACAGACAGAAGGCATACTGTTAAAGTTGGGGATTCCACCTCTACCAGTAGACCAGTTAACAGTGACGCACTACAAAAAATCTGTGCTTGGCACTCTACTGTTTGGAATCTATTTGTCAGAAGTCCATGTGAAAGTAGATGACTGTGGCATAACAACTTTGCTAATGATTGCAAAATGGGCACAATCATTGAGTCCCCAAATGATGTTAACATATTACAAAAGAGGCTAACACAGACAAATGATTGGTGCCAAAACCATGGACTAAAACTAAATGCAAAAAAATGCATTATTATCCCCTTTGGTAAAGAGGAAGTCCCTGCAAATTACAATATTGACAGCACCCCCTTAAGCTCAAACCCAGTGGTGCAAGATTTGGGAACACAGGTTGATAGCAATCTAAACTTCAATCAGTATGTGTCCACAGTGGTAAGGAAAACCTTCTATGTTGTACATATTATAAGTAAGGGCATCACATCCAAGATTAAGGATGTTATAACTCCTCTGTACTTGACCCTCATAAGACCACTAATAAGAGTACAATGCTCCCTTTTTCATGTACCTTACCAGACACCTGTAGCAGTTGGAGAGACCACAGACGTGTCTCACCAAGAAGATTCAGGGCCTCCAAAACATGACCTATATGGAAAGACTGAAAGTCCTGTCACTGTACTCTATATCCTACAGGCTGCTGAGAGGCGACTTGTGCCTGGCCTACAGAGCCGTCTCAGACCTGCCCTAATGTTAATGCTGCACATCTGCAAGTCACATGGGACAAGAGTCACCTGATCCAGGGATCTCAACCTACCTGTAATATTAACAGAACATACTGGAGAGACAGATATATATCTCCCAGAGATTGCCGCTCCTCTGGAATAAACTCCCAATTCACATAAAGCAGAGCTACCAATAACCATCTTCAAGCACAACCTAGACAACTGGATGGGAGACCGTAAATTCCCCCCCAGGGGTGACAGCTATGGCCCTCATGGACAGGGGCAGTCAGTGCTCATCAGAGACTTGCTCTGCTAATAATGACCATCTAACTGAGGTCAGTTAGGGAATACAGGTATAACATGGCTAGGCTTATAAAGGCCCTATGACCATTAGCCTAGTAACCTTCTATGAATCTATGATCCTATGAGTGGGGAGAGGAGCTTGGGAAAGCAGGCCAGGATTCACAGAAATCTGATAAATCCATCAGAAGAACTCAAGTTTGAGGCAAGGAAAAAAAGGGATGAGAAAGTCCAGAGGATGGCTGTATTAAACCAATTTTTAGATCCCACTGAAATGTTCTCATGTGGAATCTGGTGAAAGGGTCCATAGGAATGGTGAATGCCACCAACCCCAGAGGTTGAAGAAATTCATTTTCAGGCACCACTTGAAGAGGAAAAAGAGCCTGAAAAAATGTCAAAAAAAAGGATCTTGGAAGAAGGAAGCAAAGCCAACATTTTCAAGTTCTGAACAATGCAACCCAGAAAATGTGGTCCTGAGAAAGGGTTAGATAGACTTTTTTGAGATTTAAATTTAACCCCACACTGTGGATCAGAAGCATAATACATTCTACATCCTGAAGCAGAAGCTGCAGGGGAGGCAGGGGGGCTTGACTCAGAAGGTCATCCAAATAAGGGAAAATCTGAACTCTCTGAAGTCTGCAGAAGACTACCACTGGGGTCAGACATTTGGTAAAGACTCTTGGAACTGTAGAATGACAAAAAGGCAAAGTAGAGATCTGATAATATGAGGGGAAAACACACGGTTGGTGCCCCCCCCCCCAGGGGGGCTTGACTCAAAAGGTCATCCAAATAAGGGAAAGTCTGAACTCTCTGAAGTCTGCAGAAGACTACCACTGGGGTCAGACATTTGGTAAAGACTCTTGGAACTGTAGAATGACAAAAAGGCAAAGTAGAGATCTGATAATATGAGGGGAAAATACACGGTTGGTGCTCGGTTTATACATGCTTTAATAAAGACATTTTGATCTCATACTCCACTGTGTGCTGGCCTTGGATTTTTGACTTGGGCTCTTCCTTTTGGGGGCCGTGCACTTGCTGTACCTGCAAGGACATTTTCGTGTTGTTATAATGTCCTGAGGAGAGGGAGAACAGGAAAGTGAAAGTAGGCATCCTTCAAATCTGGAGACCCCAGGAATGTCTGAGGAAGTACCACATGAAACAGAGACTTGAGAGACAGCATACTGAATGAGGGAACATTTAGAAATGTGTTGAGAAAGGAGAGATCCAGGATGGGTCTCCAAGAGCCCTCCTTCCTGGGAACCAGGAAAATCCCAAAATAAAACACTTTGCATTGCTGAGGGGGGAGAATAGGTTGAATGGTACCTTGCAACAAAACATCATGAATTATTGAAGAAAACTGAGGATAGTGTTAATTGGGACATTGGGCAATGCCTAAAAAATGGAGGAATGGACTTCCACACCATGAAGTAACCTTTTTGATTGATGGAAAGCACCCAGTAATCTATTGTGATTTGTTGACAAACTGGAAAAGACAGAACCAGTTTGAGAGAAAGAAGAATATGGCTAAGGGTTGTTCCCAGGTTGGGGCTTGGGATAATGGTTAAGGAGTTTACCTCACAGACACAAGGTGAAGGGTTTGATTCTCGCCTTTGAAACGGACATTGGCTAGGCTTAAAATTTGCACAAGGAGTAGTAGCCTAGTAATTATCTATGCACCTATGAACCTAAGGGCACTGTGGATGAATATCAAATGGAAGCAGATTGGTTAGAAAAAGAAGGCTTTTGACCCTTAGCACCTTGAGAAGCCACATCAGGAAAACCCCTCTTGGAAGATCTCTTGACTTTGGGAGGTTATATTTGCTGCCTATGCACAATGGATGATTTGGATGGGCAATTCCTCCGAAATGTATGAATAGAAGACAGGAAGATCTGCTTATAGTCCTGCATGACCTTTCCCTTATCCTGCAAGGTCTTGAAGAGTTCAGCAATCGCAGAGTGAAAGAGATTCTGAATGTTCAAAGGAGATTTCGGCAACTTAGCCTTAATGTATTCAAGACAGGATTGGACCCACAGTCATGAATTCCTCCTCCAAACAGGCACTGACACAGCTGCTCTAGGAGAGGCATCAGCAGCATCATAACTGCATTTTACAGTGATGAGTTACCTGGGAAGCTGATATCTAAAAGAAAATGACAGAGGACTTGACATCTAAACTAGGCATTTCAAGTATAACAGCCCCAAGATTAAAAAGAAGAGCTAGCACTTACCTAATCATATGGATCTCATAGTTTATGATCCTGAAAGATAATGTGCCACATTGTTTAACCCAGCCCTACTGCCTTGTCAGAAGGTAAACGTTTGGAAGAGAGCAGAAATTTAGAAATCTTATCGGTAGCCAGAGAAATCACTGCAGATTCAGAATGTTTTGAGCCGCAGGTACCTTTATAGAACATGTTAGGTTTCTTTGGAACAAGAAGCTTGGAGTCAGGAGTTTGGGAAGAAAAAGAAAAAGTATCTAATAGAACATCCAACAATGGAGGGACTGCTGAAGATCGAAGGTCAGGGCATGTCTATCTGCAGGAGGTCATAGTATCTCTTCTGGATATCAGAAATCTGGAAAAAGTCTCATATAAAATGTTCCATCATACTGAAAATAGTGTCCCAAAAGGCAATTCCTGAAGCAGACATAGGGAAAGCCTCAGTGGATATATGATAGGCAGCCCTGTTTCAGCCTCCAACTTCAGTGTGATAGAGGGAGATGGTATCAGAACCAGATGATCCTTGGGTTTTTTATCAAACTCACTGGAGACATCCAGAACAGGCTGGACAACAGAAGCTTAAATCTGTGTCTTTTTAGACGTTTTCTTAAGCAAAGGTGGTTTAACATCAGGATGGGGAGATTCAAAAGCCATGGTTCCCTGATCTAAAAACAGACATTGGTTCTGTAAATATATGGAAAGTGAAGACAGAAGGCTACCCAGGTCTTTTGGACAAATGAGTTTCAAATTTCACTCTAAGTATGGTTGTGGGTAGCACCTTTAGAGAGAAGACACTTCTTGTGCCTATCTTTATGGGGAATCTGCCTTCCACAGTCTCATTTACCTTCCTATATGACATGTAAAGTGTAATATAACCAAAGAATAAAGGAGAGGAAGAGACCCCAATGGGGTAGTTATCTTTCGAAGACTTGGTGGCTGATGCAATGCAACAAACAACATGCAGACTGAATTCAAAAGGTAGTGTTTGGACTGGTGGCAAAGATGTTCTTAGGATTAGGTGCTCATATTAATCTGTGGTGTTATACCTCTACTGTCACTAAGAGATTCTGAAATAAAAAGTAGCAATACAACCTGAAATAATTTCTGCTATCATTAACAGATTCTCAGACAAGAAGTAGTTAAGACATCTCACACAATTGAATATAATGTATCAGATAAAGTTAGTATGGCACTTATGTACTTTATGCCTTAGACATTGCACAGTTGTCTTGACGTATGACGCCTGGAAGGAGCTAAGGTTTTGGTGGGACAGGCAGGATATCCTATTTGTAAGGAATGTGATAAGGAAAGACAACATATCTGTCATGGGTATTTGGAAGTAATATGGGTATTGCCTACCCTTGCTTTCATCATAGTTCAAGCAAGCAGTGAATTATTTTATCTGATTTAAATACTAAATTCAATCCAAATCAAACAAACAAAAGTAGAACCAGGTCATAGTGTAATATCATTTCACTTAGAAAGAGAACTTTTAGCTATAAAACATTTTGGACCACGCAGTCCTGACAGAGAGAGTGAACTCACACCTCATTATTTTTTTCTGAGGGATCTTTATTTTAAGGACAAGTAGAGGCTGGAAGAAAATTTTCATACATACTGGGATAGTAGTGTTATTAACTCAATGGAAAATACTTCTAAGTTGGGAGGGTGGCCTAATGGTTAAGGTGTTTGCATTGCAAGCACAAGGTGCAGGGTTTGAGTCTCACAAGGGATAATTGGCTAGGCTTAAAATGGCTCGCAAGGGCAGTTAGCTTAGTACTAATCTATGAATCTATGAACTTATCTAAGTAGAACTGATTAAGTAATAATTTCAATATGCTCTGCTTCATTTTGAACTGGTAGTAAAGGAAAAATAAACGGTAATGATCCTACTTCAAGGGTCGATAAAGAGAAATTGACAGAGAATCGATATGTCTGTTTCAAATAAGCCAATTTATTTCCTTAGAATGGTTTCCCCAGGTAAATGAGGAAAAATTGTAGATCTAGAGAGCTGCCACTATTTCATCAGTGTTGTTGTTGTTGTTGTGTCTTTCGGCTTTTCCTGGTTAGGGGTCGCCACAGCGGAACTCTGGTCTGCTAATGATTGGCAGTAGATTTTTACGTGCCGAGTTGCCAGCTCTGACGCACAACCTTCAACGAACGTACGCCCATTCACGCATGTCTCCACACAGAAGACACTTTAGCTGAGAATCGAACAGGACAACGTCTTACTGTGAGGCGACAACGCTACCGCAGCACCACCACAATATACAATTTTAGTTGAAGATGAGCTTTATTTCAGACAAGCCATAAGTAACTGTATAAAACACATGGTATTTTTTTTTCTTTTTTTTGGTATTTGTTGTCAAAAGTTAAGCCTAGAACAGTTACACCAAGACAGACTGTTATATTGCTAGGATGTCACACATTACAAAGTATTTTTGTATTCACATTAGCATCCAAGTAAAATATTAGGTCTATGCTAATCAAAATATTTTAGGTTTGACTCCTGGCTATCTAGTCATTAGCAGCGTAAAACATAGAACACTGGGTATATTGTATTACACCGTAACACTGAAACAGTAACATTTTATTTAAAAAGGTAATATATCAGCATACTGGTAGGTCCCAGGGAACAAATTAATTGGGGATGAAATAGAATGTCAATAGTAGGAAATTTATGGATGACTGCTTGTAAACCTTTATTTTTACTGAAGGTGTTAACTGATATGCATTGGTAGTTAATACTACATTTTTTAGATAAATTAAAGTACTACCTGTTATAATTAATACACTGTGATTACAAGTATTTTAATTTACACATAATTTCAGATAAGTTATATTTAGAATATATAAACTAATGTGTCAACCTCTCCAATGAAGAATTATTCTCTTGGAATCTCAGAAGATTACAAAGAATTACATTTTTGTAAGACAGATTTGCAATCAAACATTTTGATATAATTCAAAATTAAATTAAATTAAGGGGAATGCCAAGAAAGTTTTTAGTTGTTATGTGAGCGAAATGAGGACATTGCAAAACCAAGACAGCTAAACTGAAGGAATTAAAGAAAACATATGTTATTAGAAACATCTGAGCACAATAAGTAACAAAGGAGTGAGTGAACTGCTAATAGAAATGACATGCTTATCACTCAAATGGTTCAGGCATAGATTAGTTGCATGAATATATAAATATGAGTGGAATTGTAGTGTTACACTTCTACTGCCATGAAGAGATTCTGAAACAAAAAGTAGTAACACTGCCTGAAACAATTTCTGCTAACATTAACAGTTTTCAGACAAGAAGTAAAGACTTCTCACACAACTGAATTATAATGTATCAGATAAAGTTAATGTGCCAAGAATGACATTTTATACCTCTGCATCAAAAAAAGATGTTTACCTAGGAAATGTGAGACACTTTTAGGTTCATAGGTTTATAGGTAGGTATTAGGCTATCAGCCCTCGGGCCTACACAAGCCCAGCCAAAAAGGTACCCTGGCTTTTGCCACCCAAGAAAATTATTTTCCTGTGCCACTGTCGAACAGAGGCACAGAGATTATCCCCGGGGTGAATTTCCTATTTCCTGTCCAATCATCAAGATTTTTCTTGAAGAGTGCTAATGAGGAGCTTTGTTTGATATAGATAGGTAGTTTATTCCAGAGTATGGGAAGTCTCTGGGACAGGAATCTATCCCTCCGGCATGTTCTGTTTATTGTGGTGATAAGGTTGTAATAGCCTTAATGAATGCATTAAGCAAAACAGTAAGGAAATTGTCGGTTTTGAATGCTCAATATTATCTGTTTAGTTTGGGACATTGCCAGACAGTTTCCACAGTATGTATAGTATGAGTATATGATATAAAACAAATTTTACAGAATGTCATCACAGAGGAAATGCTTAAGACATCAGTCTGAAGAGCAAAGTGACCCAATATAGATGGATTTACTACATATCAGCAATTCAAATAGCATCAGAAATACTTGGTCTAGGGATCTAAATCTCTTCTGCAATATCAACACTGCTCTGTATTAGACTCCCCATTCATGTAACACAAAGCTCATCCCTGTCTGTATTCAAGTACAGCTTGGATCTATAGATGGGAAACAGAAAACTTAGCTAAGACTGCCCCCCCCCCCCCGTACTACTAATGGACAAATGCAACTTCTAAATGATTTATCCCATGCATGGATCCCCTCAAATTATCTATGATGTGAATCCTCTCAACCTTATTATGGGCAATATATAATTACTGATCAGGGGTGGGTAAAGCCCATCTTACACCAAATGAGATAGGTTAATTCAAGCACCAAAGGGGAAATTGGGGTAGGCTTAAAATGGCCTGCAAGGGCAACTAGTTTAGTAATTATTATGATTATTATGATGTGTTTATGAGACCAAGCTACATGATAAGTTTTTTTTTTTTCAAACACCTTTATTGAATTATCAATTTTGACATAGGCTCATTTACATTCATATAAAAGTAATCAAACTATATTAACATAAACATTATACTTCACATATATTGCTATATATAATATAACCTAAGCTATATTACATAAATTATTCAGTTCATGATTTTTTTTTAAACAAGAAACATGTTCATTAAACCATCACTTACTACACAGGCAATCGTGCATTTATACAGATGAAAACAAACTACAGTGACACAATCCCAGTCTCAGGCATTATATATCACAAACCATACTCCCCTTTGCAAACATTAATCATCACTTATGATCTACCCAATCTTTCTCACTCAAACATTATATAGTTCATTTAAGTCCTGCCACCTTTTAGGCCTCATTTCTCCCTTGTATGTACTGTTCCCACAGTTCCCTATGTAGTTTGTTCCTACCCTTTTCTAAAGATCTCAGTTCCATTTGTTTTATCTCTGTTACTATATTCACTACTTCTAGTACAGTTGGTTTAGATTTTGATTTCCATTTTCTAGTAATTGCTTTTTTGGCAGCCACCATAATTAGACACCACAAGGCCTTACCATGTCTAGGCAATTCCGATTCTGTATTATAGCTCAGAAAAATCACCTCCCTCATCAGACCAATGTTCCCACCCAGCATCTCTGACAGTGCTTCCCACAGGGAATCCTTAAAGTCCACCAACTCACTGCACACCCAGAAAATATGTTCCCAATTACCTCTTTCTTCCCTTTCAAACCTTCAACATTTATTGTCTGCCAGAGGAAACATTCACTGGAGTCAACTTGGGGTATAAAAATATCTATGTAAAAATTTCCAGGCAAAAATCCTATATCTTCTAGATTTTGTTGTATATTTGGGATACATACATACATACATACATCTTCCCATTGTTTCTTTGTGAACTGCTTATCCAGTCTCTCTTCCCAATCCTTTCTAACCTCCCCTGATGGATTCTTATAGTCATCATGTAATATTTTACATACTCTGCTAATTATTCCTTTTTTAATGGCAGCATCTGTTCTAGATTCTAGTAAAAACTCTACCAGTGCTCGTCTTTTATTTAGGACCTTCCTATTTCTTTCTCTTTGCCTATACTCTTGATATCAATTCCTGATAGGGAAGGCAATCTCTAACCTGCAGACCAAATAAATTCTTGGTGTCTTTCCATTCTATCGTCTTTTCATTTCTAGTTATTTGCTCCCAGTACCTTGGATCCTCTGCCAGTTTTCTCCAATAAATTCCGGCCCCCTCTTGCCTATTGTCTGTATCCCTAATTGCAGTCATCCCTATCGGTAGAATCTCCTTTCTCCATTCCTGTGTTGGGTTAATTCTTAGAATACTTTTTGCTGCTTTATGGATATAATATTCTGCATGATTATTGTTATTTTCCTTAAAGGCCTGCATCCAAAATCCCAGTCTCTACTTGTTTCTTGAGCTTCCCTGTGTTTCATCATCAGCATCCCTTTCCACTTTGAATTATAGTTTTCTGCTTGTGCTATGTATAGGAGTCTTAACTGTGTAGCTCTGAAATAGCCCTTCAAATTGGGTAATCCCAATGTACCTCGTTCTACTGGAAGAATCAGCTTATCCCCACTTAATTCTTGCCATCTTCCCCAATCAGATAAAGTCCTTCAGCTCTTTATTAATTGCTACCCACAATTTCTCCTCTGGTTGATATAAATATGCCTGACCTGTGTTTAAGGCTTAAAGGACTAAAAGCATTTAACTGCTTGCATCTTACTATCCATAACTTGAGAAAACAAGTAGTATAACTTACTTAATGGTACCCAAGATATAAGAAATCTGGCTGCATTACAATATTATAATGGTCAATGGCCACAGGACATGGAAAATAGAACACTGACAGGGTATTACATATTTTGTT
The DNA here is from genome assembly GCF_019279795.1 of Protopterus annectens. Classification (NCBI taxonomy): domain Eukaryota; kingdom Metazoa; phylum Chordata; order Ceratodontiformes; family Protopteridae; genus Protopterus; species Protopterus annectens. The sequence continues at coordinate 1,826,337,056 of NC_056732.1, read as the reverse complement.
TTTATAAATAAAAGTGGCAGAAGTTAATTTTCATACATTATTTTCGTGGCACTGCTATGGTTCTTAATGCATATAAGAGAATTTATGAGCACAGGATTACTTAGTAATAAGTTATATAGTGGAAAAAGGGGGAAATGTAAATTGTGAATGGGTTTGTGGAAATTTTGTAAGGGTATGAGTAAAGTATGACATTTTGGAACAGACAAATACATTTGGGTTTATAAAAGTAAGGGAATGTGCCATTCCCTTGAGTACTCCTTCACCAAGCACTGATTGGTAGAAAAACGTTGGGTTACACAACTTTTACCAACAGTGCTGACTACTTTTTTCTCCTCTGCTATGTGAACTCTGAGTAGGTATATTTAAGTATGAGGGGTGGCGGGTGCAGGTGAGTTTACTCCCCTGCAAAACATACCTTTGAGGTTTTCTGGAAGTTGTTTCATCATTTTTTATTGATCATCACTCAGTGAAAAAGTTGTTAATCAATGGTCATCTACCCAAAAATAAGATATTCTGACAGTTACTTCTGGCATCAGAAAGACCAACAGTTATGCAGACTATTTCAGGATTTTAAACAATACGTTTTCTTAACAAGATTTACCTGAAGCAACAAAAATGGCCCACAAGGGCAGTTAGCCTAGTAGCAGTCTATGATAGGTCTATGGACCTGTCAGGTATAGTCACGGAAACCAAGACTACAACAAAGGTTGCACAAATAATTATGATTTGCACATTATCTGATGGGATAAATCAGATGTTCTGACATTTGATACTCTGTCTCTGAAAAACATAACTGGCAAGATTATTTAAGTTCAATGTATTTTTTTTTCTATTTTGCTTGCATCTTTTCAGTCTAGCAAATGAAGCCGAAGACAATGTTGAACAACTGCCCATTGTTTAAATATTTACAGGGGGAACTGCTGGCCTTGACCAAATCATGAGCATATTATTTGCATCTGTACTTTTAATATGTGCTGTTCTAACTACAATTACAAGTTAAGTTGACACCAGGTAACTAGGCAATACTAGGCCTTCTTCAGTTTGTACTGAATGTATGACATAAATCCTGATACATGAAGAAAAGTGAGAAGCAGCAGGTCACGATGATATTGATTTAGGACTGTACATGGAAAAAAGTGCAGAACGAATGGAATGGAGACAGTTCAGCATGATGTCCCACGTCTGGTTATAGAAACAGCACATGATAAAACTCCTAGGACACTCCTTTTAGTCAAGGTCTGATGACGCCACTAGCCAAAGTAGGTCGACTCTAGTTATCCACTTAAAAGATGCTTGCAGTTCCTTGTGTGCAAATACAGTCGCTACTGTTACTCAAGACTTTTCTGATGATACTGACTAATGAACATGTTGCATCTTTCTTTATTTCTTTGCATTTCAATGTTTTTTAACATTATATCAGCAGTGGTTCCCATTCCAAAATCAGGGCACAGCTAAGTTTCAAGAAATAAATATTGCCTAAATCTTTAATGTTTGTACTGTCTTATCTCCTTAATTTCTCCAAATATTTTGAGTGCCTAATATTGTGACAGAATGGTCCCCCATTCCTAAGTCGGGCAGTGATTAGAATTTATAAAATTAGTACTGCTTTATGTCTTTAATGTTATCCAAAAGTGCTCTTCTCATCACCTACAATGTACCCAGAAATGTCTCCTCTTTTAGTTCACATATGGGCATATGTGCATTGGTAGAATATTTAAGTATGATTGTAAACTGTTTTTCATTAGGCCTGTTATTCCTACTGCTATTAGAACTATCTGGGTATCTTCCACATTGCTGTCATTTCACCTTGCAAATCCTGGTATTTTATGACTTTGTTTCACTCTGTACATATGGCATTATAATCTCTTGATGTAGTAATTTCAATGACCGATCTTACGTTTGTCTTTTCTTGGATTACTATATCTGGTCTTCTTGCTTCTGTTTTTTAACGGCTGGTATTGGTTGACTCCATATGTTAGAAACTTCATATTCAATAATGTTTCATGGCTCAGGTTTCTAATGTTTCTCAAGCACTTCTGTGTTATAGTGTCTGCACAATCCCCAGTGCAACAGTCTTATCACATTATTGTGTCTTTTGGTATACAGACCCTCAGCCAAGAGTGTATCATACTCAGCAGCTCTCTGTAATTCTGTTTTACAGAGCATGCATTTGTCCGTCTCTCCAACATGTATGTAGCTGCCTGTCTTTGATCTCCATTATTAACCTTTCATTTTTTTGTTTTCAATTCATTGCGAATTAACCATTCCCACAACAAATTCTGGTCAATATAAGATAGTTGTAGAAGTTCTTTATATTTGCCATTATAGTTGAGGACTTCCTAATTTCCTTTCCTGCTCTGTTGGTCCTTTTCTTATGTCCTTTCTTTTGTTTGTTGGTACTTTCTTTTGCTGTCTTACATTTGTATACCTCTGGTTTGATATCTATTCCGACATTTTTCCAAAATGCTTTGGTTAAATTAAGGAAAGATGCCATCTTAGATTTTTTCTCAATGTTTAACACTATCACTTTGTTTGGATAAGTTGAAGTTAGCAAATACATCTTACATACCATACGTGCAGATCACTACATATAGTCAGTTTTCAGAATGCCCATATCTCCTTAAGAGCAACACATATATAATCTTGGTTTTCATATATAATTTGGTAACCATGATGTAGTTTCCTTGTTTAATTGATTCAGATTTTGGGACCAGTTAATCACCCCAAAACTGTAAGAACATGAACAAAATGATTTATAGCTTGCACATTATTCATAGATGTTGAAGCTGCTTTCAATATTAGCTTTAGTATTTTGAAGTATTTCTTAATAAGCATTGCTCTCGTTTGCTCATGTTTTTCTACTGCCTCTCCATCTATCCCATAATATGCAGACACTCTCTCCTGCTCAATTTTCTTTATACTACATTCGTATCCCAGCTTATTTTCTTGGTGTTGCAGCTTTCCTTTTACAGAAGGTGCTTTTGCACATTTATCAAAACCACTTGTTATTCTTCATCTGAGAAAGTTTTAAACAATTGTAGTTGTACTTTCAGATCCACATCTCATGAGTGACACAATTTTAAATCATCCTCAAAAAGCAGATGAGATTATTTTAAACAGTGTTGGCTTCTTTGACTCAAATTGTAACCATAACCTGATCTATTAAGTAAACAGTTTAATGGGTTAAGGGCAAGACAAAACAACAGTGGTGACAAAGAATCACCCGGGAATATTCCCCTTTGAATTTTTATCCCTCAGTCATGGCTTAGCCACGTGTCATTGCCTACCTGCAAAGTGGTTTGTCACTGGTTCATAGTCAAGGCAGAGTAATTGATTAATGTAGGGTACATCTTATAAATCTGAAAGAATTCAATTATCCATAAATGTTTTTTTTTTTAATAATCTATCAGTGCCATACTTAGATTCTTCCCCTTTTTCACAACTCTCGGTTCTGGCTTTGGTTAACAATAGTTGAGCCTTTGCTCAATATGACATTCTTTTATAACATGTTGTTGTATTGCCATGATTGATTTTTTTTCTAGATGCCTATAAATTCTGTCTGCATCAATTCCAGTTATAATTTATGTTGTTGGAAGGCAGGTTACTCGTCCATAGCTCTTAGGATGGCCTAATGTTTTTTTCTTATGGAGGAGTACTGTTCTTTCTGTTGTTAATCAGATTGATATCTGTTCAGGATGTACATATTGGTAATTCTAACTCAAGACTAAATCGTTGAACAGACAAGCTAGTATTAGCCAGAAGTTAGGTACTGCATCCGGGCCAGGGATTTTCTTAAATTTGTCTCAATTTCTCTGGCTGTTACTTCATCCCATTTTTTTTATCCTTCACATTAGAGCCCCTTACAGTTTCTTTTATTTCTTCTATCCATTTGGCAACTTTGTTAATATTCCACAATGTCTTCATAACTATTTCTCTAAAATCTCTGTATTTTTCTTTTTTGGTGGCATATCCCAATTCTGTGTAAAATCTTTTTGGGTCATCAATGGATTGCTTATTTTATATTTTTCCTTTATATTTATCTGTTTAACTTGTAAGTTTTTCTGCTTGTGCAGATAGATTTTAGTTTACTTTTGGAAACAGTGTATGCTATTCCTGGCCTGCTTTGAAGCTGTGTGTTGAGTTTACCATGTCTGTCTTTCTAAGGATTTTCGATACGCCCTGCCTTAGTTTATTTATAGTTTTCTCTATTCAGGTGCTTCCACTGTGCTGTTCTACTTGTTCCTTTCTGTTCCTTTGTTACTCAGCAGGTTTGTAGTAACACTTTATCTGTTATTAGTTCTGCTGAGCAGTAATAGACTTGAGATATTTTTGTTATATCACATGAAATTCTCTTAATTGTAGCTACTGTGTTGGTCTGTTTTAACATTTTGGGTCTTATTTACTTTCTGCAATCTATTTCTTTCATCTGTCTTAATATGTTTACTTATCTCTTTTAAATCATTTAACTGGACTTTCATGTAAGTTTCATAAGAAGGTTCCAGAACAAGGCCTTGTGGCATAGCCTTTCAGATGCATCCTGCTCCACCTGCTACTCCTCTATGAGGTGTGTCATGTCACTGCACTGCCTGTGTTGGAGTTTCCACACTAAACCCTTCACTTCGCAGATGGTTTATCACTTCAGTTTCTATTTTTTTAATTTCTGCCCCACTTATTTTACTTTCTACTCTATTCCTTTGCGATTTCATATTTCGTATTGTGAGATTATACATATCTGGATGTCTTTGCCTGTATGTCTCTACAAATATCTTTGCAACTGCCTTTTTGTCTTTTTTGTCTTTGATTAGTGTGGCTTTCTTCTTTGCATAAATCCTGCACCATATCAGATCTCTTTTGCTTTGCCATGTCCATCTTTGTTTTTTTTCACTTTTCCTCACTTCCAATACATTTTCGTTTTCATTGATCTGTGGCTTTAACCGGGAGTGGATACGCTGATGTTTTACCAGATTGCTCTTCCTTCCAAACCCTTTGTCACATGTAGTGCATTTATACGGCCTCTGCCCACTATGCATGCTTTCATGTGCTATTAGACTATCCTTAGTTACTAATCCCCTGCCACATGTGGCACACTTGAAGGGCATCAGCCTAGTGTGGATACGCTCATGTGTTTTTAGACTGTCCTTGTTTGCTAATCCCTTGCCACATGTAGAACATTTATAAGGCTTCTGCATACTCTTACTTCGTGCCAGACTTACCTTACCTGTATAGCCTTGGTCAGGTGCACCACAGGTATATGGTTCCCGTCCTGAGTGGACGTACTGATGCCTCTTCATTCGGAACTTAGTTGCAAAACCCTTGTCACATATGGCACATTTAAAAGGTTTCTGCTCAGTATGGACATACTGATGCTTTATTAAGTGTGCTTTTCGGAGAAACCTCTTATCACATTTGACACATTTATAAGGTTTCTCTCCAGTGTGGATACGGTAGTGAACTGCCATGTTAGTTCCACTTGAAAAACTCTTGCCACATGTGGCACATGTTTGGGTCTTATGCTTAGCCTGCTCACTGTGAACATCCTGATGTCTTATCATGCTATTCTTATATACAAACCCCTTTCCACATGTGGCACATTTATAGGGTTCACATCCTATGTGGATAGTTTGATGCATCACCAAGTATTGTCTCTTTATAAAACCCTTGCCACATGTGGCACATTTATGGAGATTTTGCCTTGCTTGCTCACTGTGAAGATACTGATGTTTTACCATGCTTTGCCAATACATAAAACCCTTGCCACATGTGGTACATTTATGGGGCTTCTGGCTAGCCTTCTCACTATGAACATACTGATGGTTTATCACACTAGATTTGTACATAAAAGTCTTGCCACAAGTGGCACATTTATAGGGTCTATGACCTATGTGCATATTCTGATGCATCACTAAGTATATATTTTTTGTAAAACCCTTGCCACATGTAGCACATTTGTATGGTTTATGTCTTGTGTGGCAATTCTGATGTACCTCCAATTTATGTTTCAGTAAAAAATGCTTTCCACAGATAGTGCACATATATAGTTCCTCTACACTGTGAATTAAATTATGTTCTACCAAACTGATTTTGCATTTAAAGCTCTTCTCACACACAGCGCACTTGTAGGGTTTCTGCCCAGTGTGCACACACTTATGATGCCTTACCATGCTTGCCTTGCAAGAGAAATACTTGTTACATGTGTCACATATGTAGGGTTTATATCTTCTCTCACTGCCACGTGTGGCACATTCATACTTATTCTCTCTTCTGATTATTTGTTCAAATGTTGCAAAGATATTCTTTTGTCTTTTCTCACTGTAGGTTAATACAGTGTTGTAATCAGTGCCTTTGTTGCTACAAATAAATGATTCATGTGACTTTTCTTCTCCGTGTCTTTGTAGTCCAGCTTTCCTCATAAACTTATCACCACTTTCCACAGAGTGATGGCGGTCACCTCTGGTCTGCACTGGCTCATATCTTGTGCCACACAACTTTTCTGACAAAGCTTTGTCACATTCAGAATTACGATATTTTGACTGTGGATTTTGAATCACTCTGAAATTGGTATTCCTGTTAACTTAAAAGAAATATGAATGAGTTAGAATATAATAATCTGCAAAGAAAAATTACAAATGCAAGACTTGCAGTCTGAATTATGCATTAACATATACTTTTGAAAACTCATTTTTATGTCCAGTTGTAGTAAAGAATTAATTCATTTACACAAGAATTCAGTAAAAAAAGTGCAACCAAAGATGAATCCCTCTCAATAAGCTAAACTGTACCTTCAGTTAACAGCATTTAATAATGCTAAATGATATAACATTTTACAAAGAAGAAAATCCCCAAGGAATGAATTTTGCCTGCAAGCCAACAACAAATGTAACTGAAGAAAACAAGTCACAGAAACACGACTGAAAGCATAAAATGTTCAAAGTTTAATGAGGTAAGCGCTTTCATATCAAATACTAGTGCTTCATCAGACCATATAAAAAAAGTACAGTTGTGTACACTTACCATAAATGTAGATGTTCAAGTGTATTCACTGTTGCAGTCATTACATTTGGGTAATCTGCTTGCAGGTTGCCCTCAGTTGGCCTGATTAACAAAGTCTTGGGTCCTGCATCGGTTGCTGTCCCTTCTTCCATGATGTCAGTTTGTCAGGGGTATAAAACATGCAGCCGACGCCATTACATCAGTTTTTCTTGCCCCAGATGTCAGGTGTCCCCCCTAATGGGAAGCAATTAAACATAAAAACACAAAGGTATACCTCCAACAAAAAAGCAAATACACCAAAAAGGCTTTTAAGCATAGTAAAGGAAAGTAGAGGTATAGCCAAAAGAAGTTAGGGGGCAGGAGGGAGGGTAACCAGGACTGCAACAGTGAATACACTCGAACATTTACATTTATAGTAAGTGTACACAACTGTACTATGTTCTTCGTGTTTCACTGTTGCAGTCATTACATTTAGGTAGATTCCCAAAGGTATGGTTGGGAGGAGGAGTTTAGATAGCATTAGGGTCAGCTATAAGGCCCTGCAAGACTGCAGTGGAAAAGCCAGCTCTGGATTTAGATAAAATTGGCAAATTATAATGCTTGGTGAAAGTATGTACAGAACTCCAGGTAGCATCTTCTAGGGTGACCCTGGTAGGAGCACCTCTGAGAAAGGCTGTAGAAGTAGATGCAGCCCTGGTGGAGTGAGGTCTGATCCCCTGGGGGATAGGTTTTCCATGGTGCTTATAGCAGAAATGAATGCAATGGCTTATCCATTTAGAAATGGTTTGTTTTGAAATAGCCTTCCCTTCTGCCCCTGCAGCAAATGCTACCAGCAGTTGTTCAGATTTTCTTTGAGGTTTAGTCCTGTCCAAATAGAATCTAAGTTGTTTGTGCACATCCAAGGAATGCAGTATCCATTCCCCTTTGTTCTGTGAATTGGGAAAGAAGGTTGGCAAATGAATGGACTGATTAAGAGCCACACTGGATACCACCTTGGGTATGAAGGATGGATTGGTTTTGAGTGACACCCTGTCCGCATGAAAGATGATGAAAGGCTCCACTGCCATAAGGGCCTGTAATTCAGATACCCTTCTAGCTGAAGTGATTGCTAAAAGGAAAGCTGTTTTCCAAGAAGTAAATTTTAAGTCTGCAGTAGCAGCTGGCTCAAAAGGAGGTAGAGTGAGTTTCTCCAATACAAAGTTAAGGTCCCAGGCTGGGGTTGGAGCTCTCCTGGGTGGCCTCAAATTTTTGGCCCCTCTGAGGAACTGCTTGAGCAGTGGATGAGAGAAGAGGGGAGGTTCTGTGTTATAATGAGCTGAAATGGCTGAGGCGTGGATTTTAATGGAGGAAAAAGACAGGCCCTTGTGAAGCATCTCAGTTAAGTATTGTAAAATATGAGGTAAATTGGGCACTGCTGTGCTCATCCCTTCAGATTGGTTCCCAGGCACAGAATATTTTCCATTTTTCAGTATGATTTTCTAGTACTAGGCCTCCTTGCCTTTAAGATGACATCCATCACAAGTGTGCTGAGGGAAGGTAAGGGAGAGTTTAAGTAATTAGCCAGGCTGCAAGGTTCAGTGTTGGAAGCTGAGGGTGCAGAATCTGGTTCTCCTGCTGAGACAGCAGGGAAGGAGTCTGAGGCAGGTGCCATGGAGATAACCATGACACACTGTGCAGGAGGGGGTACCAGCGTTGGCGCGGCCAGTCTGGAGCAATCAAAATCATCCTTGGTTTGTCCTGTTTGACTTTTAGTAGTACTTTGGGGAGCAGAGGCAGCAGTGGGGAGGCATAGACTGATAGTTTTTTTCCAGCCGAAGGACAGAGCATCCACTTTCCAGGCTTATTTGCGGGGAGTCCTTGTGCAACATTTGTCCAATTGGTAGTTCTGGGGGGAGGCAAATAGGTATATATCTGGGCTCCCGCTTTCGCTTGTCAACATGTTGAAAATCCTTGGTTCCAGTTTTCACTTGTGTGGGTCCATGAGGTTTCTGCTTAGTCTGTCTGCCAGTGCATTTAATTTTCCTGGCAGGAATTGAGCTTGTAGGTGCACTTGGCAGCTCAAGGCTGTGTTCCACAATGCCATGGCTAGTCTGCAGAGGGGGTAATAATGTGTACCCCCCTGCTTGTTTATGTACCACATAACCGTAGTGTTGTCCGTCTTTACCATTAGTTATCCTGGAAGAATGTAGTCCTTGAAAGCTGCCAGAGCATTCTGCATTTCTTTTTGATTGAAATGCAGGCGCATTTGACTTGGGTTCCATTTGCCCTGAATGCACTTCCCTGCCATGTGAGCCTTCCATGTATAGTCTGATGCATCTGTTGTTAGGGTTTAGGCGGCAGGGGGTGGTGTGAAAGGTAGTCCCTTGTTTTGGTGGCAGGCCTCTGCCCACCAAAGGAACTCTAGGCGTAGGCAAGGTTCATAGGTTCATACTAGGCTATCTGCCCTGGGGCAATTATAAGCCTAGCCCGATTCTGTATGGCTTATGCCACCCCTTGATTTGAGTATACTGTGCCCTTTTTAAGGTTTATGTGTTCATAGGTTCATACTAGGCTATCTGCCCAGGTATGATAGGAATCATTGTTTCTAGGCTGTGAGAATGTTGACTCCATAGGCTTTTTAGATACCACTGTAGTTTCCTCATATGCAGTCTTGCATATGGAATTAGAAGAATGCAGGAGGCCATGAACCCCAAGGCTTGCAGTATTTGTCTTGCAGATAGCAGGGTTTTTGTGGCCACTTGTTTGAAGTAGGTTGTCAAATGAATTTGCTTTTCTGGCATGAGGTAAGCCATCTGGGAAGTTGTATTCAAGCTTGCTCCCGTGAATGTAATTTGTTGACAGGGTACCAGTTGTGATTTCTTTTTGTTTATGGTGCACCCCAGACAAGTTAGAACCCTTTTTACAAAGGCCAGATGATTCAAAAGTATGTCCTGGCTTTCTGCCTGAATTAGACAATCATCCAGGTATGGGTATATTTGAATACTTCTTTGCCTGCAAAATGCAATAACTGGAGCTAGGCAATTTGTGAATACCCTGGGCACAGTAGATAAGCCAAAGGGCAGTGCAGAGAACTGATAGTGAGTGTAGCCAGCTTTGAAGAATAGGTATCTTCTGCAAGATTCCCTGATTGGGGTGAGCAGGGATGCTTCTTTTAAATCTAGTGTTGCCAACCAGGCGTTTTTGCCTAGGATAGGAAGTAATTGGTGAAGAGTCAGCATCTTGAATTTTGGAATCTCCAGGAAGGTGTTTAGAGTAGACAGGTCCAGGATAGGATTCCATGATTTGTCTTTTCTGGGTACCAGGAAAAGTCTCGAGTAGAAAACTTGTCCCTTTTCCTCTTCTGGTACCAGTTGAATAGCCCCCATGCTTAACAGAGAAAGTACTTGCTTTGAGCCTCTACCCACTGATTTAGGGGTAGGTCCAGCCACCCACTTGGCATTGGCAACATGTGGAAGTGAAATCTGTATCCCTGGGACACTATATTTAAAACCCATTTGTCCTGGGTAATGAGTTCCCAGTTCTTTACATGAAGAGCAATCTTTCCCCCCAAAGGGGGCAGTCAGAAGATAAGTGCTTGGAAATTTTAAAAGGAAGTCATTGAGACAGTTTACCATAGGTGGTAGTCTTGTTATTCCCAGATTTGGAAGTGGAGGCCCCCCACTGCTTAGTTCTGTGAGTCCCCTGGGCCTGAAACCTGGGGTTTTTGCTGTGTCTGGGTTTGACTTGAGAATACCTGGACGGGACTGGAAAGGACCAATTCTTAGAGGGCCAGTGCCTACTAAATCTAAGAGGCTGAACTTGTAAAAAATCTTTAACAGTTTGCATAGATTTAGCTTTATCTAACATCTTTTTAAGAATTTCTTCAGCCTTGTTGCCAAACAGGTGGTCCTGATTTAAATAAGCATCCAACAATTTAGCTTTAACATGATCAGGCAAAGATTGCTCCTTAAGCCAAGCATGCCTTCTAAGAACAGACCCAGTAACAGCAGCCCTGCAAGAGGCCTCTAAAGAATCAAAATCATATTGCAAAGTATGTTTTCCAACTTGTTCAGCAGAAAGCATTAAATCCTGTAAGTCTTTATTTTCCACACAGTCAGGAATCAACATCATATTCTGTTTAAGCAGTCCAATAACATGTTGCTGATATTTTAACATATGAAATTGGCGGGTCTATATTAGAACACCGAACGTTCAAAATTTCGAGTGTTCTAATATCGACCCGTTTTCAGAGAATGATGAAAATATGAAAGAAACAGAAAACCAAATTTTTTCCTAGGGAAAGAATTAGTTTGTCCGTTTCTGTTGCTTGAGTATTTTCAGTGCTGTGGTAGAAAGTCACGGTTTGGATGCAGGTAAGTGTGCGATTGTGTGGATGTGACGGTTAGGGCAGGTTAGGTGAGTTAGGGTTAGGGCGCGGGTGAGGTGACTGTGCGATAGTGATGGACCTTAGGGTTAGTTTAGTGTAGGGTTAGGTGTAAGAGTTTAGGTGTATGTGTGTGGATTGCTGTTTGTTTGGTGTGCTTGTGTTGTGTGTATGTGTTTTGGAACAGCAAATTTTTTCCCTAGGAAAAAATTCGCTGTTCTGTATGTTTGATGTTTGAATTTTTGATTCATAGGGTTCGATATTAAAACATTCAAAATTTTGAATGTTCAGCATTCTAATATAGACCCAGATTGGCAGTTTAAAGCTCTAATGGCCAAGGTTGCTGTAGTGTAAACTTTTTTATCCCATCTATCCAGCGCCCTGGAGTCTCTATCAGAAGGGGTAGGATTTTTAGCAGTAGAAGCCTTAATGCCCTTGGGCCCCTGTGAAATAGTCTCTGGATCTGCAATAGGATTTTTGAAAAGGAACTTGTGGGACTCAGGGACTCTATAGTATCTGTCAGGTTTACTGGGAGCAGGAGGCAGGGAATCAGGGGCCAAATTGGATTCCGAGAAAGCATCATCAACAATGTCTAGTACAGGAGGAATAGCCAAAGCCAAAGGCCTATGCTGAGGTAGGAGAAGAAAATCCCCAAGCCTCTTTTTTGAATCAGAAAATTCCTGGCTTTCCCAGTGAAAATGCTCCCATAAAGTATGTAAGGTTTCCCCAAAAGAAAAATCCTCAGGAGGGGAAGCAGAAGGAATAGAGTCCTCTGCATCAGAATCCTCATAAATAGGTAAGGACAAATCCAGGTCATCAAAAGAGTTAAAAAAAAAACAGAATCCTGATCAGAAGATTCATAATCAAGCTCAACCCTAGGCCTCTTAGAAGGGGTGGGGGGTTGGCTACCCCTGATTAGAGTAATTAGATCTTCAGCCATTTTTATCATTTGTTTTTAGGCATAGAGGCCTGAGCATGTGGTCTGGGCATCGTTTTTTTAGACATGGATCGAGATTTAGGCCTTAGTAATGAAGGAGGCATCGATTTAATATGCAAGTCCATAGGCCTGAATACACCCTCAGAAGCCGGTGCCTGCACAGCGGCTCTGGACCCATCCAAGGTAGAGACATCCATGGGTTCCATAGCTGAAGTATCTCGTGGCATACCGGACTCCAAATGGGTCTCAGTAGAGGCCTGCAAATCAGAAGTAGCGGGTATCAGGGGCTGCGAAAGCGTCTCACTGAGTATCGGCAAACTGGCGACTGGCTTAGGAGAAGTGTCGTCGGCAGTTTTGGACCTCGGCGGCCTGTCTCTGTCTTTATCTTTGCGTTTTTTCAGAATCCCGGTAGTTGGATGGCTAACTGATGACATTTCTGGATAATTAAACCGAGAATCGAAATATTTAGAAGCAAAAATATACCGACGACGGATAGTGCGCTGATTAAATAAACCACAAAACCGACAGCAAGGTATGTCATGGTCAGGGCCTAGGCAAGAAATACAGTACGAATGAAAATCTTTATGAGGTATTTGCTTTCCACAAGTAATGCAATTATTAACTTTTACTGACATCGGTAAGGAGCAAGAAAAAGTTTCCCCAACGGGGTACTTAGCTTTTAGTTGAAGACTTCTGTTCTGAAACTCAAAAACGAAAATTTCAGGAGTCAGCCGACCAATACTTGCGAACTGCTTCTGCTTCGGGCACCGCATGGCAAGAAACACTGATGTAATGGCGTCGGCTGCATGTTTTATACCCCTGACTACCTGATGTCATGGAAGAAGGGACAGCAACCAATGCAGGACCCAAGACTTTGTTAATCAGGCCGACTGAGGGCTACTGCTAGCAGATAACCCAAATGTAATGACTGCAACAGTGAAACACGATGAACATCTACATCAGCAAACACTTTTAATATATTAATTCTAGTTCAAAGCACCCATAAACATCAGAGAATGATAAAAACTTAGCTACAGCTTGTATCATTTAAAGAGACATCGTGCTTTCAGAGCAGGTTTAATAGAAACCCTGTCATTTAGACCTGGGTTTTATCAGCTTGCCATAAAATAATCCAATGCAATTCTCTGCTTTCAGTGAAATTTTTCACATCACCTCCACGTATATTTTCAGAAATAATTTCAACAACTTGAAATCTAAAGCCATGTTCATTTTCATTCTGCATGCAGTGTCTGGCTATTACATTTTTGGTGTTACCATTCCTAATACAATACATATGCTCCCTGACTCATTCCATCTGTGACCTGTTAGTTTTTCCTACATAGAAACAGTGGCAAACTGTGTCTGTTGCCAGATAGATCAAATTCCTGGTTCG